>NW_020711772.1:0-2645 GCF_002925995.2 Terrapene triunguis | reverse complement strand
ATGCTTTTTTGAGGCCTATTTCCTGATATTTGAACTACTTTGACTCTACGCTCTTTGGGGCAGCCCCTAGTGCGATGGAATTCTGGTCCATGAACTCTTGGGTTCTATTTGTGGTTGAGGGCGGGGAGTCAGGTCTAGGGGTTAGAGCGGGGGGGCTGGGAGCTAGGACACCTGGGTTCTATCCCCGGCTCTGGGAGGGGAGTGGGGTCTATTGGTTAGAGCAGAGAGGGGTACTCCGGGGTCCTATGCCTGGATTTGTCACTGAGCTGCGCTGTGACTTTGGACAGCCTCTCTCTGTGCCTCAGTTTCCCCCTCTGAAAAATGCTGGCTTCCTGCGGTCATGAAGGTTCAGAGGCCTGGAGGTGGCTGGAGCTCCCAGCCCAGAAGGGGAAGCGTCTGGTCCTGACGCCTCAGTGTCCCTCTCCCAGCCCTGACAGATCAGCTTTTTCTCCTACCTTCAGGAAGTCACCCTCCCCTCCACCGCCCCGCTCTCCCTCCGTCCCAGCACTGGGGCTGCACTGCAGGCTGGGCCCTTCCCAGCCTGCGGCATCCGCCCCCTGTCCTGTACTCCAGGCCCTGCACAGTGACCTGATTGTCCTCCATGCCCTGGGCTCTTCAGGAGCAAAGAGGCCGGGGAATGGCCGTGTCTGGAGCAGATGGGGAGCCTCGGCCATGAAGCAAAGGGGGAGACTCAGGATGGGGCCTGGGGCCGGTTAACATGTCTGATTCCCTGCTCCGCCGGGAGGTGAGACGCTCCGACACAGGGGATCTGGACTCCAAAGGAGCCTCTGTTATGGGGTGTTTCCTTCCCCGGGTCTGGGTGGGTCCCGGGGGGCAGGTTCTCTCCCTGCCCCGATGCAGAAAGGGGAAGGGGTCCCGGGAGTCAGTGCTGAGATAGCTGATGGGGTCGGGGGGAAGGGTCCTGAGGGTCTTCCCAGCCCAGGGGGCTCTAGGGACTGAAGCCAAATCCTCACTCAGGCAAAATCCCCAGCGGCTCTTCTAAGAGCCTGGGGTTTGCCCTAAGGACTGGATGTTTATTGTTAGGTGCATGGAGGATTGAGTTCGGGGCCCCATCAGGCCGGGCGCTGCCCAGACACACAACGACTCCCCCTCAGCACCGTCCTTCCTCCTCCTCCATCGCTCCTTTAGAAGAGACGCAGGGTTTGACCCAGTGGGCATGGCCCCAGGATTGGGCCCTCAGCCCCGCAGTCACTAGGGGCTGTATTTGGCCAGCAAGCCCAGCACTGATTTGAGTGGGAATTTGGCACTGCCCTGGTATCTGAGAGGCAGCTGCAGGCGTGAAAATTAACTGGGGAGGTTTTGCGGGGGGAGCGTGGGGAAGAAGCAGGAGACTCCTAACAGGTGCTGAACTGAAGGTTTGACTCCAAGCTGGGGGCTCAATCCAGTGTTGCCAGCTCTCCGGAGCCTTGGGAATTGTCGGCCTGTTTCTTAGAGCTCCAGCACCTGGAGTCCCGTGAATATGGGAGAATCTCAGTTCTATTTTTAAAATCAATTCCACCTCTAGCCCTGGTGGGCGCATACAACAGGGGGTTCCTGGAAGGCCCCAAATCCAGATGCCTGGCAAACAGCCCCCCCAAACGTATGACTTTTTTGGGGAAAAAACACCAAATCTCATGATTTTTAAGCCAGTCTCGGGATTTTTCCAGCACTGGGGTTGGGCACATGAGGTCTATGTCTGAGGGTATCTGGGTAACTGCATGGCAGGGGCACGGCTTTGTAATAGGCCCAGTGCCCAGCTGGGGGCGCTCTCCCCAGCGTCACAAGTTCCCATCCTACCTCTGCATTGTGAGTGTGGCTTGTGGGGGGCGGCCTGCCCAGCAAGAGGTTAAAGATTCCTCTGCCATTTAGGGGAGGGGCAGGGGCGTACCCCGGTGTCCTGGCTGGCCTCCCCCCGCCTTGCGATAGAGCTGATGCCAATGTCCAAGGCTGCGGGTGAGGGGAGAATGGCTCTGGTGTTTGCCTTACACAATCGCCGTGTCTGCAGCCCTGTTTGGAAAGGCTTTGGGGCCGCCCGGGCCGTGAGAGACGCCACCGTCCTCTGCTGTGGCAACTGCTCCAGGCCTGGCCACATGGCTCCGCCCTGCCGCGAACACGCGTGCTTTGTGCGTCGAGCCACCTGGGCGGCACCTCACCCGGCACGGCCGGGGCATGTAGCCACAGGCACCAACACAGGAGACACCGGGGCAGCGGTGGGTTTGCTGTTAGGCAAGGAGCAGCAGTGCCTGGTAAAAATAACAATAAGAATATATAAGAAGATTAGAGATTATCTGTCCATCCGTATACACCCATCCATCTAATCTATCCATCCCCATACACCCCATCTATCTATCTATCCATCCATCTATCCCCATACACCCCCCGCTCTCTATCTATCTATCCCCATACACCCCATCTATCTATCTATCCATCCATCTATCCCCATACACCCCCCACTCTCTATCCATCCATCTATCCCCATACCCCCATCTATCTAATCTATCCATCCCCATACACTCTATCTATCTATCTCTCCATCCCCATACACCCCCTCTATCTAATCTATCTATCCATCCATCTATCCCCATACACCTCCCGCTCTCTATCTATCTATCTATCTATCCCCATACACCCCATCTATCTATCTA
>NW_020711771.1:0-1090 GCF_002925995.2 Terrapene triunguis | reverse complement strand
TATCTATCTATCTATCTATCCCCATACACCCCATCTATCTATCTATCCATCCATCTATCCCCATACACCCCCCGCTCTCTATCTATCCTCATACCCCCATCTATCTAATCTATCCATCCCCATATACCCCATCTATATATCCATCCACCCATACACCCACCAATCTATCTAGCTATCCCCATATCTCTATCTATCCATCTATCCCCATACACGCCCCGCTCTCTTTATCTCTCTATCCATCCCCATACACCCTATCTATCTGTCTATCCATCCATCCATCCCCATACATCCCCTCTATCTATCCCATACACCCCCTATCTAATCTATCTATCCATCCCCATACACCTCATCTATATAATCTATCTAATTAGTAGAACAGAATCTGGAGTAACTAGATGAAAATGTTTCTTCCTGGCCTTTCCCCTGACATACAAATACCACCCAGGCCTTGTCCGTGGCCAGAAAGGGTTCCTGCTCTGGCCACGCGGCCCCTCGCCCGCTCACCTGCCCCGCTTGCTGGCTGCAGATGGCCATGGTCCGCAGCAGGATCTCCCTGCTGAATGACATGGGGCTGACGCAAGGCTGGGGAGATAAGCACCGAAGAGCAATCAGGCAGCAAGGAAATAAGAAGCAGAAGGGGAGGTGGGGTGTCCGTATTTACACTGGAGCTCCTGGCAGATAATAACGCCGCTGGCTCAATGGGCCCAGACCTGGGGCACTTCAGCGCTCCTCTCAGCCCTGCCACTCGCAGGTGCCTCAGTTTCCCTTCTGTAGAACGGGCCCCGGCTAATTGCACTGGCCAGAGGGGGGTGGTGAGAGTGACTCGGTTAATATTTGCGGAGCTCTCTGAGGGTGACTCAGCCTGGCTTAGCGCACAAGCCTCACATTCAGGAGACGGGTCTCCCAGCTCTGCTGCTATCTCCTTCGGTGACCTTGGGCCAGGCCCTGAATCTCGCTGGGCCTTATCTCCCTCTGTTTCCAATACAGATACCGATCCTCCTTCGTCTGCTCAGACCATGAGCTCTTTGGGGCAGAGACTGTCTCTCACTGTGTGTCTGGGCAGCGCCCGGCGCGACGGGGCCCTGATCTC
>NW_020711770.1:0-2802 GCF_002925995.2 Terrapene triunguis | reverse complement strand
ATGCTTTTTTGAGGCCTATTTCCTGATATTTGAACTACTTTGACTCTCCGCTCTTTGGGGCAGCCCCTAGTGCGATGGAATTCTGGTCCATGAACTCCTGGGTTCTATTTATGGTTGAGGGAGGGGAGTCAGGTCTAGTGGTTAGAGCGGGGGGGGCTGGGAGCCAGGACACCTGGGTTCTATCCCCGGCTCTGGACGGGGAGTGAGGTCTATTGGTTAGAGCAGAGAGGGGTACTCCGGGGTCCTATGCCTGGATTTGTCACTGAGCTGCGCTGTGACTTTGGACAGCCTCTCTCTGTGCCTCAGTTTCCCCATCTGAAAAATGCTGGCTTCCTGCGGTCATGACGGTTCAGAGGCCTGGAGGTGGCTGGAGCTCCCAGCCCAGAAGGGGAAGCGTCTGGTCCTGACGCCTCAGTGTCCCTCTCCCAGCCCTGACAGATCAGCTTTTTCTCCTACGTTCAGGAAGTCACCCTCCTCTCCACCGCCCCGCTCTCCCTCCGTCCCAGCACTGGGGCTGGACTGCAGGCTGGGCCCTTCCCAGCCTGCGGCATCCGCCCCCTGTCCTGTACTCCAGGCCCTGCACAGTGACCTGATTGTCCTCCATGCCCTGGGCTCTCCAGGAGCAAAGAGGCCGGGGAATGGCCGTGTCTGGAGCAGATGGAGAGCCTCGGCCATGAAGCAAAGGGGGAGACTCAGGATGGGGCCTGGGGCCGGGTAACATGTCTGATTCCCTGCTCCGCCGGGAGGTGAGACGCTCCGACGCAGGGGATCTGGACTCCAAAGGAGCCTCTGTTACGGGGTGTTTCCTTCTCCGGGTCTGGGTGGGTCCCGGGGGCAGGTTCTCTCCCTGTCCCGATGCAGAAAGGGGAAGGGGTCCCGGGAGTCAGTGCTGAGATAGCTGATGGGGTCGGGGGGAAGGGTCCTGAGGGTCTTCCCAGCCCAGGGGGCTCTAGGGACTGAAGCCAAATCCTCACTCAGGCAAAATCCCCAGCGGCTCTTCTAAGAGCCTGGGGTTTGCCCTAGGGACTGGATGTTTATTGTTAGGTGCATGGAGGATTGAGATCGGGGCCCCGTCAGGCCGGGCGCTGCCCAGAAACACAGGACCGAGGTCAGGGCCCTGTTGCGCTGGGTGCTGCCCAGACACACAGTGACCGAGATCAGGGCCCCGTCAGGCCGGGCGCTGCCCAGACACACAACGACTCCCCCCCAGCACCGTCTTTCCTCCTCCTCCATCGCTCCTTTAGAAGAGACGCAGGGTTTGACCCAGTGGGCATGGCCCCAGGATTGGGCCCTCAGCCACGCAGTCACTAGGGGCTGTATTTGGCCAGCAAGCCCAGCACTGATTTGAGTGGGAATTTGGCACTGCCCTGGTATCTGAGAGGCGGCTGCAGGCGTGAAAATTAACTGGGGAGGCTTTGCGGGGGGAGCGGGGGGAAGAAGCAGGAGACTCCTAACAGGTGCTGAACTGAAGGTTTGACTCCAAGCTGGGGGCTCAATCCAGTGTTGCCAGCTCTCCGGAGCCTTGGGAATTGTCGGCCTGTTTCTTAGAGCTCCAGCACCTGGAGTCCCGTGAATATGGGAGAATCTCAGTTCTGTTTTTAAAATCAATTCCACCTCTAGCCCTGGTGGGCGCATACAACAGGGGGTTCCTGGAAGGCCCCAAATCCAGATGCCTGGCAAACAGCCCCCCCAAACGTATGACTTTTTTTGGGAAAAAACATCAAATCTCATGATTTTTAAGCCAGTCTCGGGATTTTTCCAGCACTGGGGTTGGGCACATGAGGTCTATGTCTGAGGGTATCTGGGTAACTGCATGGCGGGGGCACGGCTTTGTAATAGGACCAGTGCCCAGCTGGGGGCGCTCTCCCCAGCGTCACAAGTTCCCATCCTACCTCTGCATTGTGAGTGTGGCTTGTGGGGGGCGGCCTGCCCAGCAAGAGGTTAAAGATTCCTCTGCCATTTAGGGGAGGGGCAGGGGCGTACCCCGGTGTCCTGGCTGGCCTCCCCCCGGCTTGCGATAGAGCTGATGCCAATGTCCAAGGCTGCGGGTGAGGGGAGAATGGCTCTGGTGTTTGCCTTACACAATCGCCGTGTCTGCAGCCCTGTTTGGAAAGGCTTTGGGGCCGCCCGGGCCGTGAGAGACGCCACCGTCCTCTGCTGTGGCAACTGCTCCAGGCCTGGCCACACGGCTCCGCCCTGCCGCGAACACGCGTGCTTTGTGCGTCGAGCCACCTGGGTGGCACCTCACCCGGCACGGCCGGGGCATGTAGCCACAGGCACCAACACAGGAGACACCGGGGCAGCGGTGGGTTTGCTGTTAGGCAAGGAGCAGCGGTGCCTGGTAAAAATAACAATAAGAATATATAAGACGATTAGAGATTATCTGTCCATCCGTATACACCCATCCATCTAATCTATCCATCCCCATACACCCCATCTATCTATCTATCCATCTATCCCCATACACCCCCCGCTCTCTATCTATCCTCATATCCCCATCTATCTAATCTATCCATCCCCATATACCCCATCTATCTATCCATCCACCCATACACCCCATCTATCTATCCATCCATCTATCCCCATACACCCCCCGCTCTCTACCTATCTATCTATCCCCATACCCCCATCCATCTAATCTATCTATCCCCATATACCCCATCTATCTATCTATCCATCCATCTATCCCCATACACCCCCCGCTCTCTATCTATCTATCTATCTATCCCCATACCCCCATCCATCTAATCTATCCATCCCCATACACCCCCTCTATCTATCTATCCATCCATCTATCCCCAT
>NW_020711769.1:0-10365 GCF_002925995.2 Terrapene triunguis | reverse complement strand
GTGGCGGCGACCGACGCCCAGCGCGCACCGGTGACTTCATCGGGGGCCTCGGCGGAGACGCAGTTTGATCGACCCCGGAGGGCACAACAGTGCAACGCGCTCGGATAGTGGAGAAGCAGTTGCGGGCGACGGTGAGGAACCGGTCCCTTGGATAAGGTAGGAACAGTCCAGTGGTGTGGACTTTTGCCTGTTAGGACCTGGGGACACCCAGTGTCACCCTAGGCCATGGGGCAGGGACAGAGTATGACAGGCAGGGCACGGTGTACGCCCTTAGAATGCATTCTAGCAAATTAGAAAGTGTTTGACGCAAATCCAATAACTAAAAGTAGATTAAAAAGGTTCTGTACAGTAGACTGGTCTCAATATCAGCTAGAGGACCAGGAAACGTGGCCACCGGAAGGATCACTTAATTATAACACGATCCTTCAATTACTTCTGTTTTGTCAGCGAACGGGTAAATGGAATGAACGTATGTATGTACAGTTGTTTGTTACTAAGAGATAGGTCAGATATTTTGCAAAAGTGTAATTTGACTCCGAGAGGTTCGGTAGTAGCTACTGTTAGTCCCCAGAACCCCCCCCCCCGCTGTAATGGCAGGTCCGGTGTCCCCTTCGGCTATCACACCCCCACCATATAAAGAAAGGGTGTCTCGGGTTCCAGAAATCGCCCCCTCGGTGGGATTTTATCCATTGATCACCGAGTCCGTGGTGTCCAGACATGGCTCGGATAGGAATCAGGCCACTACTATGCAGGTTTACACCCATGTGCCTTTTAACCCAGTTGACCTAGCAGCCTTTAAGGCACAGGCAGGGGAATTCTCCACGAACCCAAGCAAGTTTATCTCAGTTTTTGAAGGGTGTCTTAAAAAGGTTAAAAAAACTGTCTGGGATTGGGAGCTTATGAACGATATCAAGCCAATTTGGCAGAGACCATCTAAAGAGGTCAAAGAAGATGAAGTAACCCTTACCTTACCCCCCGAGAATGCCTGGATAATGACCCTTGCAATTGAGCCCTCAGCCATGCAAGCCCCAGAGTGGAGCCAGTGGAAGGACAAAAGGAGGGTTAAAAAGCAGCTTTGCTGGACAGTGTTGGCCCAGGGATTTAAAAATTCCCCCACCCTTTTTGGCCAGGCCCTGGCCAGAGATTTGGAGGAGTGGGACAATGAGGACAAGGTCCTCCTCCTGCAATATGTAGATGACTTGTTAATTGCCGCTGTGGGTCTAACCTCTTGCCTTAAAGCCACTGTGAGCCTCCTGAACTTTGTTGGACTCAGAGGATATCAAGTAGCACGGAGTAAGGCTCAAATTGCCCTCCCAGAAGTACAATACTTAGGGTTTCACATAAGGCAGGGGGAGCGTCAGCTTTCAAACGAAAGGAAGGAAGCTATCTGCCAAGTTCCTATCCCAAGCAATCGTAAACGGCTTAGGGCGTTTCTGAGTATGGCAGGCTTCTGCAGAATATGGATCCCAGAGTTTGGACTATGGGCTAAACCCTTGTACGAATGCATTAAGGGAGTGGATCACTACCCCTTTCACTGGTCCTCAGAAGCCGACAAGGCATTTAAGGTTTTAAAAAGGAAAGCTATTGGACACCAGAGGTTGTACCGAGTGGACTCCTCAAAAGTGGGTGTGCTCGTCCTGGTTTGTTGCTCCAAAGCTCTGTATAGAAGTTATTTTACTGGAAGGGTGTATAATGGCAATGTATATGTGTTCATTGTTGGGAAAAGGTGTATGAGTGAAGAGTGGAAGTTTCCTTTGTAGGTTAAAAGAAGCCAAGAAGGGGATAAGGAAAAAGAACAGAATGAGTTAACTGGAAAATATAGCAAGCAAGCTCAGTCCAAAGATAAGATGCTGGCCCCATCCAAGGACATTGTTCACAGCTAACACTTGGCTGACAACCAAGAAAAGGGGGGCCTGAATGTGCCCAAGCAACTATGAGATCTGCAAAACACTCCCAGGCATTAATGAAATGTGTTAGGTTTCTTTTCTCACAGATAAAAGAAGTGCTAACCAAAGACCCTAGCATCCCTGCCATTCATTGAAACAAGGAGACTGAGTCTACGTAAAGTCCATCAACGAAAGACTGCTTTGGCTCCACACTGGAAAGGCCCTTTCTAAGTCCTGTTAACCACCAACACTGCTGTGAAGTGCCAAGGACTGCCTACCTGGACCCATGCTTCTCACTGTAAAAAGACCCCTCCACCTCGGGAGGACTCTCCGACTGATAAGCCTATTTCTCCTTCTAGCTCTGCTGTGCCTTCTGGACAGCAGGAAAAAAAAAAAGGACAAGGTGAAGTGCTAGTAACCTCTCCCTTGTCCACTGACAGACCTACTGTGCCTTTGGATTTTTCTAAAAGAAGCAAAACCATTACAAGGTGATGTGCTAGTAACCTCTCCCTTGTATGATGCTGAACCACACTGTTTCAGGAAAAGAAAAGAAGGAACACTTGCTTCATTGAAACCACAAAGTCCAGGAATTCCTGACTACAAAAGACATTAAGAACTGACCCTGGTGAAGAAACAAAGAATTATACGCTGGCAGGGAGGCTCTTACCCAGCTTATGAGTAAATATTTTCTAACCTCTGGACTTAGACTCATAGCATCCCAGGTACAGGCTGAATGTCTGCTCTGCCAAAAGAATAACCCTCGACTGGGAGTGTCAGTGCCACCAGCCACTCTGAAACCTACCCCAGGCCCGGAATTCGTTTGGCAAATAGATTTCACTGAGTTCCCCCGAACCCAAGGGTTCAGATACCTCCTCGTCTTGGTGGATCGATTCAGCGGATGGCCCGAAGCCTTCCCATGCCGTAACAACACTGCCAAAACGGTGGCCCTCAAATTTGTCAAGGAGATCATTCCCCACTTCGGGCTCCCCCAGTGGATGAAATCTGACAACGGAACACACTTCACGTCAAAAGTCGTTCAAAAGATATCGGATGCCCTACAGATCCCCTGGAAGCTCCACACGCCATGGCGACCGCAGGCCAGTGGGGTAGTGGAGCGTACAAATCAGACTCTTAAGCGACACCTCTCAAAGGTCTGTCAGGAGGCTTCTCTTCGATGGCCTGATGCTTTGCCCTTCGTTTTGCTCCACGTCCGCACTCTCCCTAAGGGCATATTAGGGCTCAGTCCCTTCGAGATTATGTTTGGAAGGGCATGGCCTCTGAACGGTACACCGGTTCCGGCAGGGGAGTGGGAAATGGGGTACAGTTTCTTATCTCAGTACATGTGCTCTCTGTCTGCTGTTCTTTCTTCTCTCCACAGGTACATCAAAAATTCACAGCCTCTTCCGCTGGATGCCCCGATCCACTCCTTGCAGCCAGGTGATTCCATACTCGTTCGGACCTGGAAGGACGAGCCTCTCCAAGAGCGGTGGAAGGGACCCCACACAGTCCTGTTGCTTTCCCATACAGCAGCAAAGGTTGAAGGACACAAGAACTGGATTCATCACTCCCGTCTGAAGGCAGTGCCCGCTCCTGAACAGTGGACTGTCCAGCCTGCTGAAAAAACTTCCAGCGACGATCTGGGACTTAAACTGTTATTTAAGCGACAATAAGGTTTGCTGGGAATGCCTTGTGCTCCCTTTGGACAGTCGCAGCGCACTCTCCGCGAGAACTCTGAGCATTGGTTGTATTTATTTTCACAGAGCCGGCCTAACCTGGTGGCCT
This sequence comes from Terrapene triunguis, assembly GCF_002925995.2. NCBI lineage: Eukaryota > Metazoa > Chordata > Testudines > Emydidae > Terrapene > Terrapene triunguis. The sequence goes on along the minus strand of NW_020711769.1, from coordinate 6,697 downwards.
GGTCCCTTTTGTTTTTAGTGTGCCTGCTACTGGTAATTGTTATTTTGTGGGTATTTGGGGAATTGTAATTGTTAGACCCCAGGGTCACCTGCCCAAAATGGAATCAGGTCCAGGGTCTACCACTGTGTTACTCTTTGCCATAGGGGCACTCCTCTCATTGACTCCCGTTTCCCCCCAGGCACATGCGAGATGGAGAGGAATCCCTATCAACTTAGAAACAAATATATATGAGGCCCTGAAGGTTTGCTTTGCCCAAGAGTTTAACCTCTCTAACTGCTGGGTTTGTGCCCAGATCCCACATCACGCCACTAGGTTGCCCTGGAGAGTTGTTCCCCAAAATTGGTCAGACTTCTGTCAAAGGTGGATGGTAACCAAAAACAGCACCTCTGACAAAAAAAAGTTTACGATCTAATTGCACCACGGAGGCCCCTTATGGCCTGCACAATGGCTCTTGGAATCCCCACTATAATAGCACTCTTAAGCCCCGGCCTATTCATTTACACTCTCCACCGGCTAGCCTCATATGCTTCCAGCAAACCAGTACAAGTAACCATACCTGGTTTGCAGGCAATAGTACATGTAGATTTTACGTTGGTCCTGGTATAAATCTCACTGTCCCTGTACTAAATGCCAGCGGTTGGCAGACCGGCAATGCATCTTTTACTCTTTCCACACATGCTACCCTACGGGACCGAAAAGGGGACAATGGAAAGGTTAGTTATGGCGAATAATTCTGGGTCTGCGGTAATAGTGCAATACAAATGTCTTCCTCATGGCTGGCATGGAAGCTGTTATTTAGGCTATCTTGCTCCTCCCCTCCGCGTCCTAGCCCAAGCCCCCTCAGGTCGCCCCAGATACCATCGGTCCTTGTATGCCACCCCAGAGCCCATTAAAGAAGGAGACAGGTTTGGTATGATCCTCCTCCCATCCCTATGGGGTGGGACAGCTGACTCAATTTTATTGTAGGTTCTCTGCGTTTCTCACCAAGTTTGCCAATGAGACCCTGGCCATAGAAAAAAAGCCTTAACTCAGAGCTTTACCAGCTCCGGTTGCTGTCCCTGCAAAACAGACAGGCCCTAGATTATGTTTTAGCCTCCCAGGGAGGGGTGTGTGCCTTTATTGGGAGTTAATGTTGTACTTATGTCCCGGAAAACTCACAGGGCATTAACAAGCATGTCCTGTCGGCCGAACAGGCTTTCGAGCAGTGGAAGGCCCAGGAACAGGAACCCACTCTGTTTGATACCCTCTGGAGCTGGCTCCCTAGCCTAGGGGGCTTGGGAGGTGGTCTTGTCCGCCTCCTGCTTACTGGTCTCGTACTTTGTTTCCTCACCCTAGCTCTCTTCTCATGCCTGAAATGTTTAATGGTTAAAGTATGTACCACCTCTAGAAGTCAAGACACCTCCTTTTTCCCTTTAATGAATGGTCCTAAGACCATGGCGTTAAATCACATTTTGTCCTCAAATTATGAGAAAACTCAAGCCGGTGCCTTTTGAGTGTTCTCAAAGGAGGGAGTTGTTGGTGTCACTAGGCATCACCCTAGGTAACTTGGGGGGGGGTGGAAGACCACGAGAGTCGATGAAGCCCCCCCCGCTCTAGGCCAAAGTGAACCAAAGCCCCTGCATGTTAAACTTTACTAACCTCACAGGCCAGCAGCTGGGAAGCGATAGTAATAAGGCCTGCATGCTTCTGGCTGAAAGGCAAGATAACAGATCAAAGGGAAAAGGACAAGATAACGGTTCAAAGAAGAGTTACTAACGAGCTAGACTTATAGCCGCCAAGATGACTTAACTGCTTACTGCAGAGGGAGGAAAGGAAAAAAAAGAATAAAAAGGGAAAAACTGCTTGTCTCAGTGCGCTTGATTTGAGACATGCTGGTCTCCTAGTGCCTATTCAGAGCTCTTGAATAAACTTTGTCTGCTTCTCCACCCTGGTGTGTTCATTGGCAACGAACCCCACTGTTGCCCCCTCGGGCCCTCTGTGCCGGCAACAGTTTTGGCGTCCCTGGGTGGGCTCGAGGCTGAAATTTAGCCTTGCCCGGACCCCTCTCGGAGGTCGACGGATTGTGGCGGCGACCGACGCCCAGCGCGCACCGGTGACTTCATCGGGGGCCTCGGCGGAGACGCAGTTTGATCGACCCCGGAGGGCACAACAGTGCAACGCGCTCGGATAGTGGAGAAGCAGTTGCGGGCGACGGTGAGGAACCGGTCCCTTGGATAAGGTAGGAACAGTCCAGTGGTGTGGACTTTTGCCTGTTAGGACCTGGGGACACCCAGTGTCACCCTAGGCCATGGGGCAGGGACAGAGTATGACAGGCAGGGCACGGTGTACGCCCTTAGAATGCATTCTAGCAAATTAGAAAGTGTTTGACGCAAATCCAATAACTAAAAGTAGATTAAAAAGGTTCTGTACAGTAGACTGGTCTCAATATCAGCTAGAGGACCAGGAAACGTGGCCACCGGAAGGATCACTTAATTATAACACGATCCTTCAATTACTTCTGTTTTGTCAGCGAACGGGTAAATGGAATGAACGTATGTATGTACAGTTGTTTGTTACTAAGAGATAGGTCAGATATTTTGCAAAAGTGTAATTTGACTCCGAGAGGTTCGGTAGTAGCTACTGTTAGTCCCCAGAACCCCCCCCCCCGCTGTAATGGCAGGTCCGGTGTCCCCTTCGGCTATCACACCCCCACCATATAAAGAAAGGGTGTCTCGGGTTCCAGAAATCGCCCCCTCGGTGGGATTTTATCCATTGATCACCGAGTCCGTGGTGTCCAGACATGGCTCGGATAGGAATCAGGCCACTACTATGCAGGTTTACACCCATGTGCCTTTTAACCCAGTTGACCTAGCAGCCTTTAAGGCACAGGCAGGGGAATTCTCCACGAACCCAAGCAAGTTTATCTCAGTTTTTGAAGGGTGTCTTAAAAAGGTTAAAAAAACTGTCTGGGATTGGGAGCTTATGAACGATATCAAGCCAATTTGGCAGAGACCATCTAAAGAGGTCAAAGAAGATGAAGTAACCCTTACCTTACCCCCCGAGAATGCCTGGATAATGACCCTTGCAATTGAGCCCTCAGCCATGCAAGCCCCAGAGTGGAGCCAGTGGAAGGACAAAAGGAGGGTTAAAAAGCAGCTTTGCTGGACAGTGTTGGCCCAGGGATTTAAAAATTCCCCCACCCTTTTTGGCCAGGCCCTGGCCAGAGATTTGGAGGAGTGGGACAATGAGGACAAGGTCCTCCTCCTGCAATATGTAGATGACTTGTTAATTGCCGCTGTGGGTCTAACCTCTTGCCTTAAAGCCACTGTGAGCCTCCTGAACTTTGTTGGACTCAGAGGATATCAAGTAGCACGGAGTAAGGCTCAAATTGCCCTCCCAGAAGTACAATACTTAGGGTTTCACATAAGGCAGGGGGAGCGTCAGCTTTCAAACGAAAGGAAGGAAGCTATCTGCCAAGTTCCTATCCCAAGCAATCGTAAACGGCTTAGGGCGTTTCTGAGTATGGCAGGCTTCTGCAGAATATGGATCCCAGAGTTTGGACTATGGGCTAAACCCTTGTACGAATGCATTAAGGGAGTGGATCACTACCCCTTTCACTGGTCCTCAGAAGCCGACAAGGCATTTAAGGTTTTAAAAAGGAAAGCTATTGGACACCAGAGGTTGTACCGAGTGGACTCCTCAAAAGTGGGTGTGCTCGTCCTGGTTTGTTGCTCCAAAGCTCTGTATAGAAGTTATTTTACTGGAAGGGTGTATAATGGCAATGTATATGTGTTCATTGTTGGGAAAAGGTGTATGAGTGAAGAGTGGAAGTTTCCTTTGTAGGTTAAAAGAAGCCAAGAAGGGGATAAGGAAAAAGAACAGAATGAGTTAACTGGAAAATATAGCAAGCAAGCTCAGTCCAAAGATAAGATGCTGGCCCCATCCAAGGACATTGTTCACAGCTAACACTTGGCTGACAACCAAGAAAAGGGGGGCCTGAATGTGCCCAAGCAACTATGAGATCTGCAAAACACTCCCAGGCATTAATGAAATGTGTTAGGTTTCTTTTCTCACAGATAAAAGAAGTGCTAACCAAAGACCCTAGCATCCCTGCCATTCATTGAAACAAGGAGACTGAGTCTACGTAAAGTCCATCAACGAAAGACTGCTTTGGCTCCACACTGGAAAGGCCCTTTCTAAGTCCTGTTAACCACCAACACTGCTGTGAAGTGCCAAGGACTGCCTACCTGGACCCATGCTTCTCACTGTAAAAAGACCCCTCCACCTCGGGAGGACTCTCCGACTGATAAGCCTATTTCTCCTTCTAGCTCTGCTGTGCCTTCTGGACAGCAGGAAAAAAAAAAAGGACAAGGTGAAGTGCTAGTAACCTCTCCCTTGTCCACTGACAGACCTACTGTGCCTTTGGATTTTTCTAAAAGAAGCAAAACCATTACAAGGTGATGTGCTAGTAACCTCTCCCTTGTATGATGCTGAACCACACTGTTTCAGGAAAAGAAAAGAAGGAACACTTGCTTCATTGAAACCACAAAGTCCAGGAATTCCTGACTACAAAAGACATTAAGAACTGACCCTGGTGAAGAAACAAAGAATTATACGCTGGCAGGGAGGCTCTTACCCAGCTTATGAGTAAATATTTTCTAACCTCTGGACTTAGACTCATAGCATCCCAGGTACAGGCTGAATGTCTGCTCTGCCAAAAGAATAACCCTCGACTGGGAGTGTCAGTGCCACCAGCCACTCTGAAACCTACCCCAGGCCCGGAATTCGTTTGGCAAATAGATTTCACTGAGTTCCCCCGAACCCAAGGGTTCAGATACCTCCTCGTCTTGGTGGATCGATTCAGCGGATGGCCCGAAGCCTTCCCATGCCGTAACAACACTGCCAAAACGGTGGCCCTCAAATTTGTCAAGGAGATCATTCCCCACTTCGGGCTCCCCCAGTGGATGAAATCTGACAACGGAACACACTTCACGTCAAAAGTCGTTCAAAAGATATCGGATGCCCTACAGATCCCCTGGAAGCTCCACACGCCATGGCGACCGCAGGCCAGTGGGGTAGTGGAGCGTACAAATCAGACTCTTAAGCGACACCTCTCAAAGGTCTGTCAGGAGGCTTCTCTTCGATGGCCTGATGCTTTGCCCTTCGTTTTGCTCCACGTCCGCACTCTCCCTAAGGGCATATTAGGGCTCAGTCCCTTCGAGATTATGTTTGGAAGGGCATGGCCTCTGAACGGTACACCGGTTCCGGCAGGGGAGTGGGAAATGGGGTACAGTTTCTTATCTCAGTACATGTGCTCTCTGTCTGCTGTTCTTTCTTCTCTCCACAGGTACATCAAAAATTCACAGCCTCTTCCGCTGGATGCCCCGATCCACTCCTTGCAGCCAGGTGATTCCATACTCGTTCGGACCTGGAAGGACGAGCCTCTCCAAGAGCGGTGGAAGGGACCCCACACAGTCCTGTTGCTTTCCCATACAGCAGCAAAGGTTGAAGGACACAAGAACTGGATTCATCACTCCCGTCTGAAGGCAGTGCCCGCTCCTGAACAGTGGACTGTCCAGCCTGCTGAAAAAACTTCCAGCGACGATCTGGGACTTAAACTGTTATTTAAGCGACAATAAGGTTTGCTGGGAATGCCTTGTGCTCCCTTTGGACAGTCGCAGCGCACTCTCCGCGAGAACTCTGAGCATTGGTTGTATTTATTTTCACAGAGCCGGCCTAACCTGGTGGCCTGGTCCCTTTTGTTTTTAGTGTGCCTGCTACTGGTAATTGTTATTTTGTGGGTATTTGGGGAATTGTAATTGTTAGACCCCAGGGTCACCTGCCCAAAATGGAATCAGGTCCAGGGTCTACCACTGTGTTACTCTTTGCCATAGGGGCACTCCTCTCATTGACTCCCGTTTCCCCCCAGGCACATGCGAGATGGAGAGGAATCCCTATCAACTTAGAAACAAATATATATGAGGCCCTGAAGGTTTGCTTTGCCCAAGAGTTTAACCTCTCTAACTGCTGGGTTTGTGCCCAGATCCCACATCACGCCACTAGGTTGCCCTGGAGAGTTGTTCCCCAAAATTGGTCAGACTTCTGTCAAAGGTGGATGGTAACCAAAAACAGCACCTCTGACAAAAAAAAGTTTACGATCTAATTGCACCACGGAGGCCCCTTATGGCCTGCACAATGGCTCTTGGAATCCCCACTATAATAGCACTCTTAAGCCCCGGCCTATTCATTTACACTCTCCACCGGCTAGCCTCATATGCTTCCAGCAAACCAGTACAAGTAACCATACCTGGTTTGCAGGCAATAGTACATGTAGATTTTACGTTGGTCCTGGTATAAATCTCACTGTCCCTGTACTAAATGCCAGCGGTTGGCAGACCGGCAATGCATCTTTTACTCTTTCCACACATGCTACCCTACGGGACCGAAAAGGGGACAATGGAAAGGTTAGTTATGGCGAATAATTCTGGGTCTGCGGTAATAGTGCAATACAAATGTCTTCCTCATGGCTGGCATGGAAGCTGTTATTTAGGCTATCTTGCTCCTCCCCTCCGCGTCCTAGCCCAAGCCCCCTCAGGTCGCCCCAGATACCATCGGTCCTTGTATGCCACCCCAGAGCCCATTAAAGAAGGAGACAGGTTTGGTATGATCCTCCTCCCATCCCTATGGGGTGGGACAGCTGACTCAATTTTATTGTAGG
>NW_020711768.1:0-2306 GCF_002925995.2 Terrapene triunguis | reverse complement strand
TATTTTTGTAACAAAACTTTTGATTGTTTTGATTCAAAATGACATTTTGTTTAGACATTTCCTTTAATTTTATTTTGAAAATATTTAAAAAATTAAAAAATGCTCTAAATTGAAAGGAAACATTTTGTTTCAAGTCAAATGAAGCATTTCATTTCACCTGGCATGAAATGTTTTCAATTCACCAAAAGTTAAAAAAAAAATTTCCATTTACCGTTCAGTCTGAAATGATTTGTTTTTAATTTTTTCAGAATCACCAGCAAACCAAAAAATCCATTATTTGCCCAGTGCTATTCCACTGGACAGCAATGGCATTTGAGCAGCGAGCAATACATTATCAGACTGCTGGTTCTTGGGTGATATATTAAGCTAATACATCATGAGACCCACAGTGCTGTCCTGCTCTGATAATATATTAATGTAACCTGTCATTGGAGGGGCAGCCCTCTGATGATGTATTATCAGCTGCTGCAGCATCAGGTGTTGCCTCCTCTTCCACAGACACATTGTCCATTAGGCAAAGCTCTGCAGGCTGTGCAGTAAATTTAGACTTTTGTGGGTGAGTTCTAATCCCAACTCTGGCATTGCTGCTGTCTGTGACTTTGGGTAAATTGCTTTATCTGCCTCTGTTTCCCCATCCCTAAAACAAGGATAGTAATAATACTTACTACCTCCCAGCAGGAGTGCTGGAACAATTTGTATAGTGGGGGTGTTGTGAGCCATTGAACCAAACTCTAAACCCTGTAGATGATGGAAACCACTTCAAGCCTGGGGGTGCAGCAGCACCCCTAGTTCCAGCACCTATGTCTCACAGAGATACAGCGAGGATTAAAATACTCCTCAGGAAAATCTTGCATGACCAATTAACTCAGGAGAAAAAGTGAGCTCTTTGCTCATTACTCCCTGACTACGGGCATGGCATTCTCCTTCACTTCCTATTGTCACCACCCTAACACTCAAGGAGAAAGGCCTGATTTTGCTAGGAGGGCCATGTTCCCCGAGGCATGTAAGCACATGCTTAAGTCCATCCTTATTCGATAAGGGCCTGATCCAAAGCCCACTGATGTCAATGGAAAAGCTTCAATGGGCTTTAGTTATAACTCCAAAATCAGTGGGCCTTAAGCGTGTGCTTAAGTGCTTTACTGAACAGGGATGGATTTAAACATGGGCTTAAATGCTTTGCTGAATCATGTTCTTAATTAACGGTGAAAGGATGATTTGAACAAAAATCCACTTTAAATAAAAACAAATATAATCAGCAAAGAAAAAAGCTTAGTAAATGGAGCTGACCGCTCTGGCTCTCATTAACAACTATTTAAAACGATGCCTGGGCGGGTCACATCATATTTGTCAACTTTCTTGCGGAAGAAATCCGTGAGATCCCCTGCAGAGAGAGCAGGGAAGGGTTTGAGGAGCGAGTCAAAGGTGGTGAAAAGGCATTGGGGCTTGCGGGTGTAGGATGAAATTTTGTTGGAAAAGTAGGATTGTTTAACTAGGAAGAGGACAGAACGGAAGGAGGAGAGAATGAATTCAAAGTCAGCCTGGTCGTGGGATTTCCATCAGAGGAGGGAGCGCAGTGTGACAGTAGCAGCAGAGGCTGGGGAAGCTGGGGGTGAGCTGGGACAGGGGGTGGCAGCCTGGACCTTGTGATGGAGAAAGGGGCAAAAGAATCCAGGAGAGTGAAGCATGAAGAGAAGCAACAACCCTATCAATGGAAGAAAGGGGAGAGAGGGGCTGAAGGCAGACCCGCAGTCATGAGCATTGTTGGAATGGAAATCATGGAAAGGCCCAGGCATGGGAATGGGTGTGCAGGGGGAGGTTGACAGGTGATGCTGAAAGAGACCAGCTGATGGTTGGAGAAGGGGAACTCCGCAACAGAGAGAGCTAGCCCAAGTCAAGTGAATGGCCGTTTTGGAGGGTTGAACCAGGGGTGCAGGTTGAATGAAAAGGTAAGGAAGCATGCGGCGAAGGGGTCAGGTGGAGGCTGAAGTCAACTGAGGATGAGTGAGGAGAGGAAGAGAGGTGTAAGCTGATGGGGAGGGGTTGGGTGGATGGTGGATGACGGATGACAGCCCCATGGAAGGGGAGAGACACGCTGGGCGCACTCAGAGAAGGAGAGAGCCAGGAGGTGGAGGGATGAAATACGACGAGATGGTGGAGGGCCGAGATCTGTTTAGAGATGGAGGGGGCATTCCAGAGACAGCCAGAGCGGGGGCAGGAGGGAGACAGGTGTGAGGCTGAGAAGGGTAGCACAAGCAGGGTGGGGTGAGGGCGGAGATCTGGATGTGGGGCAGGAGGGAAGGCCAGGG
>NW_020711767.1:0-2292 GCF_002925995.2 Terrapene triunguis | reverse complement strand
TATTTTTGTAACAAAACTTTTGATTGTTTTGATTCAAAATGACATTTCGTTTAGACGTTTCCTTTAATTTTATTTTGAAAATATTTAAAAAGGCTCTAAATTGAAACGAAACATTTTGTTTCAAGTCAAATGAAGCATTTCATTTCACCTGAAATGAAATGTTTTCAATTCACCAAAAGTTAAAAAAAAATTTCCATTTACTGTTCAGTCTGAAATGATTTGTTTTCAATTTTTTCAGAATCACCAGCAAACCAAAAAATCCATTATTTGCCCAGTGCTATTCCACTGGACAGCGATGGCATTTGAGCAGCGAGCAACACATTATCAGACTGCTGGGTGATATACTAAGCTAATACATCATGAGACCCACAGTGCTGTCCTGCTCTGATAATATATTAATGTAACCTGTCATTGGAGGGGCAGCCCTCTGATGATGTATTATCAGCTGCTGCAGCATCAGCTGTGGCCTCCTCTTCCACAGACACATTGTCCATTAGGCAAAGCTCTGCAGGCTGTGCAGTAAATTTAGACTTTTGTGGGTGAGTTCTAATCCCAACTCTGGCATTGCTGCTGTCTGTGACTTTGGGTAAATTGCTTTATCTGCCTCTGTTTCCCCATCCCTAAAACAAGGATAGTAATAATACTTACTACCTCCCAGCAGGAGTGCTGGAACAATTTGTATAGTGGGGGTGTTGTGAGCCATTGAACCAAACTCTAAACCCTGTATATGATGGAAACCACTTCAAGCCTGGGGGTGCAGGAGCACCCCTAGTTCCAGCACCTATGTCTCACAGAGATACAGTGAGGATTAAAATACTCCTCAGGAAAATCTTGCATGACCAATTAACTCAGGAGAAAAAGTGAGCTCTTTGCTCATTACTCCCTGACTACGGGCATGGCATTCTCCTTCACTTCCTATTGTCACCACCCTAACACTCAAGGATAAAGGCCTGATTTTGCTAGGAGGGCCATGTTCCCCGAGGCATGTAAGCACATGCTTAAGTCCATCCTTATTCGATAAGGGCCTGATCCAAAGCCCACTGATGTCAATGGAAAAGCTTCAATGGGCTTTAGTAATAACTCCAAAATCAGTGGGCTTTAAGTGTGTGCTTAAGTGCTTTACTAAATAGGGATGGATTTAAACATGGGCTTAAATGCTTTGCTGAATCATGTTCTTAATTAACAGTGAAAGGATGATTTGAACAAAAGTCCACTTTAAATAAAAACAAATATAATCAGCAAAGAAAAAGCTTAGTAAATGGAGCTGACCGCTCTGGCTCTCATTAACAACTATTTAAAACGATGCCTGGGAGGGTCACATCATATTTGTCAACTTTCTTGCGGAAGAAATCCGTGAGATCCCCTGCAGAGAGAGCAGGGAAGGGGTTGAGGAGCGAGTCAAAGGTGGTGAAAAGGCGTTGGGGCTTGCGGGTGTAGGATGAAATTTTGTTGGAAAAGTAGGATTGTTTAACTAGGAAGAGGACAGAACACAAGGAGGAGAGAATGAATTCAAAGTCAGCCTGGTCGTGGGATTTCCATCAGAGGAGAGAGCGCAGTGTGACAGTAGCAGCAGATGATGGGGAAGCTGGGGGTGAGCTGGGACAGGGGTTGGCAGCCTGGACCTTGTGATGGAGAAAGGGGCAAAAGAATCCAGGCGAGTGAAGCATGAAGAGAAGCACCAACCCTATCAATGGAAGAAAGGGGAGAGAGGGGCTGAAGGCAGACCCGCAGTCATGAGCACTGTTGGAATGGAAATCATGGAAAGGCCCAGGCATGGGGATGGGTGTGCAGGGGGAGGTTGACAGGTGATGCTGAAAGAGACCAGCTGATGGTTGGAGAAGGGGAACTCCGCAACAGAGAGAGCTAGCCCAAGTCAAGTGAATGGCCGTTTTGGAGGGTTGAACCAGGGGTGCAGGTTGAATGAAAAGGTAAGGAAGCATGCGGCGAAGGGGTCAGGTGGAGGCTGAAGTCACTGAGGATGAGGTGAGGAGAGGAAGAGAGGCGTAAGCTGACGGGGAGGAGTTGGGTGGATGGTGGATGACAGCCCCATGGAAGGGGAGAGACACGCTGGGCGCACTCAGAGAAGGAGAGAGCCAGGAGGTGGAGGGATGAAATACGACGAGATGGTGGAGGGCCGAGATCTGTTTAGAGATGGAGGGGGCATTCCCGAGACAGCCAGAGCGGGGGCAGGAGGGAGACAGGTGTGAGGCTGAGAAGGGTAGCACAAGCGGGGTGGGGTGAGGGTGGAGATCTGGATGTGGGGCAGGAGGGAAGGCCAGGGCCAGACTTGGA
>NW_020711766.1:0-2569 GCF_002925995.2 Terrapene triunguis | reverse complement strand
AGGAGGGAAGGCCAGGGCCACACTTGGAGCGAATGTCACCAGAGGTCAGGGGAACCCTCGTTCCTTACATTGACAGAGCTCAGCTCCCACCGGTGCTGGAGAAGCCGGAATCCAAGCCCCGCAGCCGGCTCCGGTCTGCACGGGACTGGCCCGGCCTACGGGATCCCCGCAGTGCGCCGCGCCGGGGGCGTGCGGATCCCGGCGGGACCCCGCGCTGCGCTCACTTCTGCAGGCGGCCCGGTCCCCGGTGGGGGCTGAGGTAGGGAGCAGGGCGCGGGCAGCCCCCCAGCGGCGGGAGGGCAGCGAGCTGGGCCGCGGAGCTTAGCTTACCTCACGGGCCCCGGCCCCAGCGCATTGCCCTAGCTCCGCCCGGTCCCGCCCCTCGCTCCGCCCAGCACCAGGGCCGCCCGGCCGCACGCCGCCGCTGAGTGCTAGGAAGAGTGTCCTCGCCCGGCGCCCGTAGGGGATCGCGGCCCGGGGGTTGGTTCTGGGCCCACGTGGTGCCGGCCGCCGAGCCCCAGCCTGGCAAGAGCCGCGTAAGTGGCCGCGGCGGCTGCAGCCCTTGCTGTGGGTGGGGGAGGGGCTGCCCCCCGACGCTCCCGGTGCGGGCGGACCTGGCCGGGGCCATGCCTGGGCGGTGGCTACTTCTCAGGGCCATGGCTCGGGGCCTCTCGGCGAGAGCGACCTGCGGCGGCGGGCGGCCGAAGAGAGCGCCCGGCGTATGTACCCGTGTCGGGCGGGCGGGCTCGCGTGGCCCCCGGGCTCCTCCGGGCGCGGCTGGGCTCGCAGGCTGGAAGATGGGCGCGGGAAGGCGACCAGGGAGGGGGCAAGTGCCTGATCCTGATCCTGCAGCTTCCTTCCTTTTACAGTGCTAGATCCTCAGGGTGTCTGGGTGTGTACAAAGCCTCGGCTGGGGCGGGGTGCCCGGTCCTGGGCGGCGGGTTGCAGGAAAAAGGGGGAGAAATGGGAGAAAGTCCAGAGGAGAGCAACACAAAGGATTCAAGGTCTAGAATACATGACCTGTGAGAGAGGCAGGTTTGTTTAGTGTGGAGAGAAGACGGTACCTAAAGTGCTAGAACAGGGAGGGTGAAAAATTGTTCTTGTTAGTCTCTGAGGATGGGACAAGAAGCAATGGGCTTCAATTGCAGCAAGGCCGGTTTAGGTTGGACATTAGGAAAACTTCCTGTCAGGGCGGTTAAGCACCGGCACAAATTGCCTAGGGAGTTTGCAGAATCTCCATCACTGGAGGATTTTAAGAACAGGTTAGACAAACAGCTGTCAGGAATGGTCAGGTTGTTAGGGATTCCTGCTTTGAGTGCAGGGGACTGGATTAGGGGACTTCTTGAGGTCCCTTCCAGTCCTACACTTCTATGATTCTGTGTCTCTTATGCACTTCCCAGCCTCACTCGCTCAAGGTTGCCGTTCTCAAGCATTCTGTATTCGATAATGTATGTGTGGCATATGCCATCACTAAGGCTATGTTTTAGTCACAGGTACTTTTAGTAAAAGTCATGGGCAGTAAACAAAAATTCATGGCCCGTGACCTGTCCATGGCTTCTCCTACATGCCCCAGACTAAATCTTGGGAAGGGGCGGCCTGGGGGTGCAACGGGTGCTGGGGAGGGGTGGCCCTGGCGGTGCCAGGGGTGCTGGGGAGGGGTGCAGGTGGTGGCCTGCGGCCCGGGGCCCCCGCTGGTGCTGGGCAGGTGTGTGTGTGTGTGTGTTTGTGTAGTGGGGCCGGCAGGCTCCTTACCTGGCTCCGCACCTCCCCAGAAGTGGGGACATCCCCCTCACTCAGCTCCGAGGTGGAGACGAGGCCAAGCAGCTCTGTGTGCAGAGCGCCAGCTTCGTAGCTCCCATTGGCCGCCCGGCTGACTGAAACTTTGTACGAGAGTGTGGCCTAGTGGAGAGAAACAATAGAGGGGGGGATCCAGGAGAAAGCTGAGATCCTTCCTGGCCCTGTCAGTGGCTTGTTGGGTGACCTTGGGCAAGTCCCTTCCCATACTCCTTAGTTTCCTGATATGTAAAATGGGGCTAAAGATGCTTGTAAAGTGATTTGTGTTTGGATGAAAAGCACTTTTAAAGAGCGAGGAATTACTGTTAGTTCATTTATAAACGGGGGAGCACGTTGGGCACCTTGCTAAAGGAACAGCTGTGTACCAACAGCTGTGCAACCCTGTTTGGACTAATGTTGGACAAGAAAGAGTGAGAACGTGACCAAATTACAAAATGCTGGCACAGGCTTGGTCTACGCTTAAAAGTTAGGTCGACATAGCTACCTTGATCTGGGGTGAGAAAAAAACTAGCTACCGTAGCTCGGGGGATGGGGGCATGGGTGTTCCGACACTGACAGAAAAATCCCTTCCATGGGAGTAGGCTTAATCTATGCTACGGGGTTATGCCGAGGTAGCTATCCCAGTGTAATCTCCATAGTGTAGACATAGCCTAAGTGGAAATGTTCTTAAATTACTTTCCCCACAGTTTCTCCAACTCGCAACCAAAAAGACTAAACTGCGGCCCAAATGCTGGGTGTGATACATTCGCTGTTTGTTTTTTCCACTGATGGAGAT
>NW_020711765.1:0-2740 GCF_002925995.2 Terrapene triunguis | reverse complement strand
AGGAGGGAAGGCCAGGGCCAGACTTGGAGCGAATGTCACCAGAGGTCGGGGGGGGGGGGGGGGGGGGGAATCGGGGGGGGGGGGGGGGGGGAGGGCCGGGGCCAGACTTGGAGCGAATGTCACCAGGGGTCGGGGGGGTGGAGGTGGGGCCTAGATGCCTGGGGCCAGGAGTGGCTGAACCCAGCCTCGTTCCTGACATTGACAGAGCTCAGCTTCCCCCCGCCCGGTGCTGGAGAAGCCGGAATCCAAGCCCCGCAGCCGGCTCCTGTCTGCACGGGACTGGCCCGGCCGACGGGATCCCCGCAGTGCGCCGCGCCGGGGGAGTGCGGATCCCGGCGGGACCCCGCGCTGCGCTCACCTCTGCAGGCGGCCCGGTCCCCGGTGGGGGCTGAGGTAGGGAGCAGGGCGCGGGCAGCCCCCCAGCGGCGGGAGGGCAGCGAGCCGGGCCGCGGAGCTTAGCTCCTCCCGCGGGCCCCCCCCAGCCCCCGCGTATTGCCCTCGCCTCGCCCGGTCCCGCCCCTCGCTCCGCCTCCAGCTCCGCCCAGCACCAGGGCCGCCCGGCCGCACGCCGCCGCTGAGTGCTAGGAAGAGTGTCCTCGCCCGGCGCCCGTAGGGGATCGCGGCCCGGGGGTAGGTGCTGTGCCCACGTGGTGCCGGCCGCCGAGCCCCAGCCTGGCAAGAGCCGCGTAAGTGGCCGCGGCGGCTGCAGCCCCGGCGGCTCGTGCAGCCCTTGCTGTGGGTGGGGGAGGGGCTCCCCCCCGACGCTCCCGGTGCGGGCGGACCTGGCCGGGGCCATGCCTGGGCGGTGGCTACTTCTCAGGGCCATGGCCCGGGGCCTCTCGGCGAGAGCGACCTGCGGCGGCGGGCGGCCGAAGAGAGCGCCCGGCGTATGTACCCGTGTCGGGCGGGCGGGCGGGCTCGCGTGGCCCCCGGGCTCCTCCGGGCGCGGCTGGGCTCGCAGGCTGGAAGAGGGGCGCGGGAAGGAGACCAGGGAGGGGGCAAGTGCCTGATCCTGATCATGCAGCTTCCTTCCTTTTACAGTGCTAGATCCTCAGGGTGTCTGGGTGTGTACAGAGCCTCGGCTGGGGTGGGGCGCCCAGTCCTGGGCGGCGGGTTGCAGGAAAAAGGGGGAGAAATGGGAGAAAGTCCAGAGGAGAGCAACACAAAGGATTCAAGGTCTAGAATACATGACCTGTGAGAGAGGCAGGTTTGTTTAGTGTGGAGAGAAGACGGTACCTAAAGTGCTAGAACAGGGAGGGTGAAAAATTGTTCTTGTTAGTCTCTGAGGATAGGACAAGAAGCAATGGGCTTCAATTGCAGCAAGGCCGGTTTAGGTTGGACATTAGGAAAACTTCCTGTCACGGTGGTTAAGCACCTGCACAAATTGCCTAGGGAGTTTGCAGAATCTCCATCATTGGAGGATTTTAAGAACAGGTTAGACAAACAGCTGTCAGGAATGGTCAGGTTGTTAGGGATTCCTGCCTTGAGCGCAGGGGACTGGATTAGGGGACTTCTTGAGGTCCCTTCCAGTCCTACACTTCTATGATTCTGTGTCTCTTATGCACTTCCCAGCCTCACTCGCTCAAGGTTGCCGTTCTCAAGCATTCTGTATTCGATAATGTATGCTGTGGCATATGCCATCACTAAGGCTATGTTTTAGTCACAGGTACTTTTAGTAAAAGTCATGGGCAGTAAACAAAAATTCATGGCCCGTGACCTGTCCATGGCTTCTCCTATATGCCCCAGACTAAATCTTGGGAAGGGGCGGCCTGGGGGTGCCAGGGGTGCTGGGGAGGGGTGGCCCTGGCGGTGCCAGGGGTGCTGGGGAGGGGTGCAGGTGGCGGCCTGCGGCCCGGGACCCCCGCTGGTGCTGGGCAGGTGTGTGTGTGTGTGTTTGTGTAGTGGGGCCGGCAGGCTCCTTACCTGGCTCCGCGCCTCCCCAGAAGTGGGGACATCCCCCTCACTCAGCTCCTAGGTGGAGCCGTGGCCAAGCAGCTCTGTGTGCAGAGCGCCGGCTTCGTAGCTCCCATTGGCCGCCCGGCTGACTGAAACTTTGTACGAGAGTGTGGCCTAGTGGAGAGAGACAATAGAGGGGGGGATCCAGGAGAAAGCTGAGATCCTTCCTGGCCCTGTCAGTGGCTTGTTGGGTGACCTTGGGCAAGTCCCTTCCCATACTCCTTAGTTTCCTGATATGTAAAATGGGGCTAAAGATGCTTGTAAAGTGATTAGTGTTTGGATGAAAAGCACTTTTAAAGAGCTAGGAATTATTGTTAGTTCATTTATAAACGGGGGAGCACATTGGGCACCTTGCTCAAGGAACAGCTGTGTACCAACAGCTGTGCAACCCTGTTTGGACTAATGTTGGACAAGAAAGAGTGAGAACGTGACCAAATTGCAAAATGCTGGCACAGGCTTGGTCTACGCTTAAAAGTTAGGTCGACATAGCTACCTTGATCTGGGGTGAGAAAAAAACTAGCTACCGTAGCTCAGGGGATGGGGGCATGGGTGTTCCTACA
Organism: Terrapene triunguis; assembly: GCF_002925995.2. Lineage (NCBI taxonomy): Eukaryota > Metazoa > Chordata > Testudines > Emydidae > Terrapene > Terrapene triunguis. Next base: position 224 of record NW_020711765.1, on the reverse strand, counting down.
CTGACAGAAAAATCCCTTCCATGGGAGTAGGCTTAATCTATGCTATGGGGTTATGCCGAGGTAGCTATCCCAGTGTAATCTCCATAGTGTAGACATAGCCTAAGTGGAAATGTTCTTAAATTACTTTCCCCACAGTTTCTCCAACTCGCAACCAAAAAGACTAAACTGCAGCCCAAGTGCTGGGTGTGATACATTCGCTGTTTGTTTTTTCCACTGATGGAGAT
>NW_020711764.1:0-6787 GCF_002925995.2 Terrapene triunguis | reverse complement strand
GCAGCCACAGAGCCAGAGACGCAGCCCAGGGAGAGCAGATCGTGTGCTGGGAGCAGAGACGCAGCCACAGAGCCAGAGACGCAGCCCAGGGAGAGCAGATCCTGTGCTGGGAGCAGAGTTGCAGCCACAGAGCCAGGTGTGGTGAGCAAGTGGGGCCAGCCAAGGGGGGACCTTGGGCAAAGGGCCCAGCACAGAAAGACACCCCCAGACAAGGGCCCTTGCAGGCCAGACCAGGAGGGGGACCTTAACCCTACGGGGGGCTGACGCTGGGAAGAAGGGTCCCACCACTCAAAGCCCGGAGGTGTGTGGCCACCACCATTGCAAGTGTCCAACCCGCAGCATCCCTGCAGCACAGCCAGGGCCTGAGACGGAAATCTGGGACTAACAAGGAACAGACTGTGAAGTGCCCTGATGTCCAGAGACACTGTTTGTAATGTTCCCTGCCACAAAGCAGGATGATGTGTTTTCCTTTAACCTTTCCCATTTTTCCTTATTCTTTTCTTTAGATTAATTGTTAATTAAACAACTTGCATTTGTTTTAAATTGTATGGAATAATCAGTGGGTCAGGGAAGTGCCCAGTACAGAGAGAGTACCCCGGAGTGGGGACACCCTAGCCCCTGTCCTAGGTGACCACAGCAGGGTTGGGGGTCAAGCCCCCCAGGAATCCTGGGCCCAGCCTTGTTGGGGTTACGAGGACTCTGCCAGACAGGAGAGTGGAAGGGGAGTCCTCAAGGGCAGGGAGGCCTCTGGGTAAAGGAAGTGGGAGCGAGGACTCAGATCCTTTCGCTAGCCCACTTCACCGGGGTAGTGCAGAAGCCCGGAAAGTTCCCCACAATAGCGGGACCATTCCCCCGCTTACATAATTGGCGTCACGAACAGGATCCTATCCACAGGGTCCACCACATTGGTTTACTGGTTGAATTCTAGTTGCACGGTCCAGGCCTGGTTGAGCACCCTACCATGGCTGGAATTGAAGAACTGCGGGCCCAGTTTGCTGAACTTCAGCGCAGATTATCAGACCAAGCTGAGGCATTACAGCAAGCTAGAACAGAACAGAGAGAAGCCTTATCACTGGCTAAGGCAGTGATAGACCAACAGGCAGCAGAAGCTAAGAAACCCCCTACTATTTATGTCCCACGGGAGCGGAAGGTCACAGAGTTTGGTGGCTTCCCGACAAGACCAGGAGACATTACGGTAGAGGAGTGGGTCAAGTCTGTGAAGGCAGCTCTGCGTGTGCTAAGAGTACCTGAAGAAGATCATGTAGACTTCATAGAGGAACACCTCAAGGGCCAGGCCAAGGCCACAGTAAAGTTCATGGCAGGGGCGGACAAAAAAAAATGTGGAAAAGGTATTTGAACTCCTCCTAGAAGTGTATGGGGACAAGGTACCTATTGGAACCCGACTAAAGGAGTTCTTTGAGAGAAAGCAGGAGCCCGGTGAAACTATCCGGGCATATGCATATGACCTCCAGGAGAAAATGAGCAGAGTGGAGCGGCGAGACCCTCAGCGAGTTCCAGACCCAGATACGGTTCTGAAAGAGCAGTTAGTGCTGGGGCTCCAGGATGATTCCCTCCGCCGTGAAATGAAAAGGAGGTTTAAGGAAGAGCCCAGTAAGAAGTTCCATGAACTCATGCAGGCTGCTATTATGTGGTCAGAAGAAGAGGAAGTTCCTGTGGCAGAGACAGCCAAGACTAACCCCCATACACGAAGTGGCGGCCTTGTGAATGCAGCTGCTGGGGGAAAAGCTCTGCCCCAAACACAGCCAACATTGGAAAGCTTAAGTGAAGCTGTCCAAAAACTGGCGGTCCAGCAGGGAGAGATGCTGAAAGTGATGACTGAGGTGATGAAAGGAAAACCCCCCACTAATATGCCAAGATATCCAAGGGCCCCAGGATCCCGAAGATCTCCACTGAAGGACGAGCTGGGAAGATACATTTGTTATACTTGTGAAAGGCCAGGACATACTAGCCGAGATTGTACACTGAGAAGGAGACTGGAGTCCCAGGCGCCTGAAATTCAAGAGGCACCGGGAGCAAGCAGCCAACCATCAGAAGGCCAAGTGGGGACTGAAGGGTTTCTGCGGCTGTCCCTAGGAAAAGGGCAGTGTGTCAGCAGCGAGGAAAAGGACCCTGATGATGTTAGTGTATTCAGCGACTTCTGTGGCCGAGCTTTCGGGGACTGCTTGACAGTGGATATAACCATAGCAGGGGTGAGAACCCGCTGTTTGATAGACACTGGCTCAGAAGTCACCACTATTTCTGAATCATATTTCCGAAACTGCTTAAAAGAGAGAGATCTGACCATGCATAATACCCGATTTGTACAGCTAACGGCAGCTAATGGACTTGCCATCCCTGTGGTGGGGTGTCTTGAAGCTGATGTAGGGTACATGGGTCGAACAATCCCTGGGAAATGCATCTTTATCCTAAAGGACACAGCTTCAGGAAAGACTTTAATGGAGAACAGAGTACCGGGAATTCTCGGGATGAATATTATAAGAGAGCTGAAAGAATTACTGTTGGTAGGAGAAGGAACCCAGGAGATGAACCGTCACGGGCAGCCTAGGAAGGACGCTACACTGAAGCGAGTACTAGCCCAAGTGGAGAGACAGGGACGTTTCCCGGGTCCAACGGGACAAATTGGCTATGTTAAGGTGGCAGGGAGACAGAAGGTGGTTATACCTCCCTGGAGTGAGAAGATTATTGATGGGCGCTGCCGGGTGCCAAGCGACTTTGATGGATACAGAGTGCTTGTTGAGCCAACACCTGGGGCCAGTCTCCCTAATGGGCTCCTGGTTGCAAATGTACTTGCTAATGCCAGCAAAGGAAAAGTGCCAGTCAGGCTGTTAAACTCAAGTAACAAGGCCATAAAGTTGTGGCCCCGAACCCGGGTGGCAGAGGTACACCGTCCTGAAGGAGTGGTGCCCCCAGTGGGGGTGGCCTTGGAAGAAAATGGGGATGAGCTGCGGGTGACAGAAGTAAAAAAAGGCAAACAGGTTATCACATCGCAAGCGGCACCTGATGGAGAGCTACCCATTCCAGTCCAAGTGGACCTCCAACAGCTAACCTCTACACAGGTTGGCCGTTTGCGGGTGCTACTGGAGAGACATCAAGAGGTCTTTTCCAGGGATGAGCGGGACTTTGGTTACACCACCACAGTGACACACCAAATAGCCACTGGAGATGCTGTCCCGATAAAACAGAGACACCGGCGGATCTCACCACGAGTGTTCCAGGAGGTAAAAAAACACATTCTGGACCTAGTGACTCAAGGTGTCCTTAAAGAAAGCCACAGTCCGTGGGCATCACCCGCAGTGATTGTAATAAAAAAAGATGGTGGGGTGCGATTTTGCTGTGACTACAGGAAACTGAATGAGGTAACGCACAAGGATGCCTACCCGCTACCCCGGGTGGAAGAGTCACTGGATGCATTAGGAAGTGCAAGAGTGTTTTCAACCCTCGATTTAACTTCTGGTTATTTCCAGGTTGCAGTGGAAGAACGAGACCGGGAAAAGACAGCAGTGACGACTCCGTTTGGGCTGTTTGAATGGACACGTATGCCATTCGGCTTGTGTAATGCACCTGCTACGTTCCAGAGACTAATGGAGGGGGTGTTAGGAGACTATATCTTAGACACTTTGCTGATATACCTGGACGATGTTATTGTGTTTTCCAAGGATTTTGAGAGTCATATGGAAAAATTGGACTTGGTTTTCACACGATTGAAGGAACATGGATTGAAGCTGAAGCCAAGTAAGTGCTGCCTCCTATGTGAAAAAGTCAAATTCTTGGGCCATGTAATTTCAAAGGATGGAATCCAGGTAGATGAAGAGAAGACCAGGGCGCTGGAAAATTGGCCGGTCCCCAAGAATGCCAAGCAAGTGCGGCAGGCTCTAGGTTTCATGAGCTATTACAGACGATTTGTTCCAAAGTTTGCGCACATTGCTGCACCGCTATATGGACTAGTGGGCCAACCTGCCCAAAGGAAGGGAAGGGACCAATGTTTTGTGTGGGATGATGCCTGTCAGACAGCTTTTGACAAATTAAGACATCGGCTGATGTCACCACCTGTGCTTGCATATCCTGACTTTACCCTGCCATTTATAGTGACAACGGACGGGAGCCTGCACGGCCTAGGTGCGGTGCTCAGCCAGAAGCAAGAGGGGGCCGAGCGTGTGATCGCATATGCGAGCCGAGGGCTGAGGAGGTCAGAAAGAAATGACAAAAACTACAGTGCTTTTAAACTAGAACTGTTGGCCTTGAAGTGGGCTATCACTGAAAAATTTAAGGATTATTTAGTGTACTCTAAATTCACGGTAATCTCAGACCACAATCCACTCCGATACCTCGCAACGGCTAATTTAGGTGCAATTGAACACCGCTGGGTGGCCCAACTCGCTGAGTTCACTTTTGAAGTACAGTATAAACCTGGAAGGCAGAACATCAATGCTGACACCCTGTCTAGATTGCCTCTGGAGGAGGAATCAGAAGAGGGCGAAGATCTGGAGAAAGACTTCCTAGTCATTCCTGCAGATGTCGTGCGTACGTGTTTGTGGCTAGAGAATCCAAAGCCCGAAGACGAAGTGACGGTAAAGGATGCAGTACAAAACCTGGTAAAAGGGGAGAGCGCAATAATCTCGGGGTACTCATGGGAGGAGATTCAAACTCTGCAACGAGAAGGTGATGTTGGACCTGTCTTAGTGGCAGTCATGAGCCGAACGAGGCCAGACCGGAGATTTGGGGCCAGATACCCCCAGTCTAAGAAGCTAGCCAGACAGTGGGAACGACTTAGATTACATCGTGGAGTGCTGTTCCGGGTAACATATCATCCCCGAGATGGTGAAGAAGTGTGGCAGTTAGTGGTGCCTGTGTCACTCCGCCGTCAAGTTTATGAAGCCAGGCATGATCATGGGGGGCATTTTGGAGACAGGAGCACTCTGGAGGTAATGAGGAGAAACTATTACTGGCCCACGATGGGTAGCGACGTGCAAGTGTGGATCCGTCAGTGCAAACGGTGTGCCTTAGCCAAGGATGTGTTTCCTCCCAACCGAGCCCCTTTGACCTGTACTAATGTGACTGCCCCAATGGAGGTCCTAGCGATGGATTACACACGGCTAGAGAGATCTTCAGAGGGGTATGAGAACATACTGGTTCTCACGGACATGTTCACCCGATTCACTGTTGCAGTTCCAACTAGAAACCAGACAGCGCGGACAACGGCTGAAGCCCTCATAAAACACTGGTTTGTGTACTATGGTTGTCCGGCACGGTTACACTCGGATCAGGGGAGGAATTTTGAATCAGAGGTGATATCTGAATTGTGTAAACTGTATGGCATAGCCAAAAGCCGAACAACACCCTATCACCCGCAAGGAAACGCTCAGTGCGAGAGATTTAACCGGACAATGCATGACATGCTAAGAACGCTCCCGCCAGAAAAGAAGCGAGCCTGGCAGGAACATCTCCCTGAGCTGGTGTTGGCCTATAACAGCCATGTCCATTCGTCGACAGGTTACGCTCCTTTTTATCTCATGTTTGGGAGGGATCCCAGGTTGCCATTGGATATTCTGGACAGAGAGGGCCCTGAGGAGGATGAGGTGACCAATTTGGATGACTGGGTCAAAGGTCACCATGACAGGCTGAAGATAGCCTGTGACGTTGCTCTCAATACAACTAAAGACACAGCCCGAAGTAGGAAAAGGACTTATGATCGCAAGTCCAGTGGGGCTCTCATCAGGCCTGGTGACCGTGTACTAGTTCGTAACCATAGACACCGGGGGCGTAATAAAATACAGGACAAATGGGAGTCAAATCCCCACATTGTAGTCGCTCACAACAATCCCGAGCTACCAGTTTACACCATCCGGCCTGAACGAGGAGGTCCTGAGAGAGTAGTACATAGGGACCAGTTGAAACATTGCACTCTTAGTCCAGACAGGGACCATAGGAGGCGTAGATCAGTACACCACGAGGAGGCTGAAACCAATTGGGAAATGGTTCTAGTCCCACAAACCGAATACAGAGGGGGACAGAGTGGGGCAAACCCAAACCCTAACGAGAATGGCCAGATCCTTCAAACTGACCCAGTATTACCTGAGGATAGGGAAATAGAAAATATGGGTAACGAACCACCAGTCTTAAGAAGGTCCCAGAGGGCTAATAAGGGTGTACTTCCTGTTAGACTTAGAGATAATTATGTTATTGGTTCTATGTAGTGTTTTAATGAATATTGTTATGTATGGTATTAAGAAGTAGATGTGGAATGTTAAATATGTTAAATGTTCTTTTGATAATTGTTAATGGGTTGTTGATATAAAATGACGTGGGTATATGTTGTTACTATGGGGCCCGGATGTACCGGTGTGAATATTGTGGATGTGGCAGTATTTTAGCAAGGGGGAATGTAAGGGGACTGTTGCCCCCTTACTAACATTCAGTGGGGGTGTTTTGATTGGCTTGCTCCCAGTACTAAAAGGGGAAGGGTCGATGGCAAATCAGGAGCCTGAGACTGACAGTCCCCAGGAACAATGGCGAGAGGCCAATGCTCCAGATCAGCCTGATTGACAGGGCGGGCAGGCTAATCAGAGGGTCAGGAGGCCAGGGAGGTCCCGTCCTCCGTGTGAGCTGGAATTGCCTGGGTCAGACTGAGTGGGGCCGAGCTAAGGAGAAAGCAGGGGCCCAGGCTGAGCTGGAGAGCAGAACCGTGCCAGATCCAGAGGGGCCAGAGGTGCAGCCACAGAGCCAGAGACGCAGCCCAGGGAGAGCAGATCGTGTGCTGGGAGCAGAG
>NW_020711763.1:0-3123 GCF_002925995.2 Terrapene triunguis | reverse complement strand
TGTGAGAGCAAGGGGGAGACCTTTATGGCGGGGTGGGAGCTAGAGGCAAATAGCCTGGCTGCTGATTACGTCCAGCCAGACAGCCGGGCCATTAGAAGATCCCAGCGGGACGCCCTGTGCATCCGGGAGGCTTTGAAAGCTAGGTTCCTGAGTGAGCAGGGCAACCAGTGACTTTTCAGTTTGTGGACAGAAAAGCTGAATCTGCCCCCGTTTCTTTACCCAGTTCATTTTGACTATCCTCTCCAGTTACATACCCCCTTCACCCCCTTCCCCTTCCCAAAAAAATAAAATCATTTCGATTTTGTTAATGAACACCGTTGTCTGTATTGCTGTTTTCGCGGGAATATTTTAAACCGGGGACGCAGACTGTGGCGGGGGGCGGGTTCAGTGTTCGGATGCAAATGATGCCTCTAAACTCCCGGAATGACAGGCTCCGCACTGGTGGACTGGTTATTTCAATGGAGCCTGCCAGCACTCCTGGGGGGGGACTGTGTGTATGTGTCGGCTATGTGACTTTCTGGCAGGGGGGGTAGGGTTACATATCCCCTGCTGCGTGGATCTGTGAGCCAGGATAAGGACCGCTGCATAAGATCTGTAACTGCCCTCCCCCGCCACAAAGTCACAGAGCAACGCCCCCCCCCCCAGAACATGAAAAACACCTCCCAGACTGACCAGGGTAACCAGTGACTGCACTGTGTATGTGTCCTGATGCTGGACCTGACACCGCCTCTGTACCCTGCTAAAGGTCACTGTCCTGTCCAATTACCAAGCCCCTTCCCCCCCTCCAGACAGACTCTCCCTCAAAAGAACCTGACTGAAACAGTAATGGAGAGAAACAAACATTTTATTGCGAACCAGACATGAAACGTGGGGTGTGAAACTTGGACGGGGGCTTGTGTGAGGTGGGTAGGAAAGGGCTTATGAAATTTTGGGGAATGTCAGCCTTCTAGTGCTAGAGCAGTCTGCAGGGGTTGACTGAAAGTTTTAACGGCCCTTGCCGCCCCTCCTTCTTTGGACTTTGGGTGAGGGTGGTGTGGGACTTGGTGGCGGGTGAGGGCGGTTACAGATAGACTGCAGCGGGGCTCTGTCCTCCTGCCTCCGGTCTTGCAGAACATCCACAAGGCGCCGGAGCGTGTCCGTTTGCTCCCTCATTAGTCCAAGCAGCTTTTCAGTAGCCTGTTGGTCCTCCTGACGCCACCTCTCCTCCCGTTCCATGACTGCTCGGTGCATTTGTGACAAGTTCTCCCTCCACTGTGTCTGCTGGGCTGCCTGGGCTCGGGAGCAGCCCATTAGTTCTGAGAACATGTCTTCACGCGTCTTCTTCTTCCTCCGCCTAATCTGCGCTAGCCTCTGGGAGTGTGCTGACAGGCTGGGTTGGGAGACAGTCGCAGATGTGTCTGTGTGAATTGTAAAAAGGGAGTGAATTCCTGAGACAGATAAATGAAATTGTATACAAAGAACCTAGTCTTTCTCTGTGAACAAGACCATGCACTGAACCTCTCACATGCGCACTCAGGACAAGGTCGAATTTTCGGCCGTCGCCTTCAGTGCCTGTGGACTTGCGGAGGTCTTGGAGTGTTCAGAGAACTGTGGCTGGAGACCTGAACTTCTGGAGCGGGCAATAATGGTAAGCCGCAGACTTGTGGCTGCTTAAAACTCCAGCAGTAGCACTGGCCTCCTTTCACATTGAAAGCAATGCCAGTCTCTGCTGCCAGCAATCAGGACAGCATCAACTCTGCCCCTGTCCCACCCCCTCGCGGCTGTCCCAGGGAAAGATCCCTGTATGCTGCCCCTCTCCCTCCACCGCGTGGCTGTAAAGCAGTCCCAATACTAACATTCCCCTCCCTAATTCAAAGCAGGGCGTCATGAGCGACATCACCCTTCTGAGGATCCCGGACACCCAGAGAGAACGCATGCTGCGGGAAAGCATGCAGAAACCGGGGCCGTATGCCGCCATGCTATGTCGGGCCATGATCCCGGAGTACTTGATTGTGGCGTGGAGGGGGCATGTCTGCTACCACGGAGGGCCCACTAAGATCGCCCTACCCCGGAACCTGATCAACAGGCTTGAGCTCTACCTCCACGAGACCTACGAGGAGTTCTCCTACGAGGATTTCTCGTCGATCCCCGGCCACATTGACCGGATTTTCGCGTAGGTGCACTGGGACTTTGGAGTGGAGCGTCTTGGGCCTGGGAATCATGTAGTAACGGACATTGTGAAATTTTTTTAAAATACTTGGGACTAAATTGAGAAGAGCCTAAGACAGAGAAATCATGAAAACCCATTTGTTACCTTTGTAAATATTCCTGTTTTGTACCTGATTATTTTTTTACTAGTTTACAGAACTTTTATAAATGTACATTGTTAATAGTATAAATATTACCGTTCTGTTTTAAATAAATGTTTACATGTTTACAGCACTTACTGCTTGATCCGTCCCCTGATTCTGTGTCCGGGGTAAGGGATGGGGACGGTTGGTACGGGATCTCGGTAAGGGTGATGAAGAGCTCCTGGCTGTCGGGGAAATCAGCGGTGCCAGCGCTGTCGACTGCCTCGTCCTCCTCATCTCCTTCTTCATCTTCCCCGTCCGCTGTCATGTCCGACGAGGAACCGGCCGCGGACATGATCCCATCCTCGGAGTCCACGGTCAGGGGTGGGGTAGTGGTGGCGGCCGCTCCCAGGATGGAATGCAGTGCCTCGTAGAAACGGGATGTGTGGGGCTGGGATCCGGATCGTCCGTTAGCCTCTTTGGTTTTTTGGTAGCCTTGTCTCAGCTCCTTGATTTTCACGCGGCACTGCGTTGCATCCCGGCTGTAGCCTCTCTCTGCCATGGCTTTGGAGATCTTCTCTTAGATCTTAGCATTCCTTCTTTTGGAGCGCAGCTCTGAAAGCACGGACTCATCGCCCCACACTGCGATGAGATCCAAGACTTCCCGATCAGTCCATGCTGGGGCCCTCTTTCTATTAGATTGCACGGCCATCTCTGCTGGAGAGCTCTGCATAGTTGCCACTGCTGCTGAGCTCCCCTCGATGTCCAAAGAGGAACTGAGATTCAAACTGCCCAGACAGGAAAATGAAAATGAATTCAAATTTTCCCGGGGGTGTGGCTGGTCAGAGCATCC
>NW_020711762.1:0-2801 GCF_002925995.2 Terrapene triunguis | reverse complement strand
TTGTCTTTATTACTGTTTTCGCGGGAATGTTTTAAACCTGGGACGCAGACTGTGGCGGGGGGCGGGTTTAGTGTTGTGATGCAAATGATGCTTCTAAACTCCAGGAATGACAGGCTCCGCGGTGGTGGACTGGTTGTTTCAACGGAGCCTGCCAGCCCTCCTGGCCGGGACTGCATGTATGTGTCGGCTATGTGACTGTCTTGCAGGGGGAGGAGGGTTACAGATCCCCTGCTGCGCGGCTCTGTGATCCAGGGTAAGGACCGCTGCATAAGATCTGTAACTGCCCTCCCCCGCCACCAAGTCACAGAGCAACACCACCCCCCCCACCACACAGAACATGAAAACCACCTCCCAGACTGACCAGGATAACTAGTCACTGCACTGTATATGTGCCCTGCTGCTGCACCTGCCCCCTGCTAAAGGTGACTGTCCTGTCCAATGACCAAGCCCCTTCCCCCCCCCTTCAGACAGACTCCCCTCCAAAAGAAGAGGATGGAAACAGAAATGAACAGAAACGTATTCTTTATTAACAACCGCACATGGAACGGGGGGGTGAAACTTGGACGGGGTCTTGTGTGAGGCGGGTAGGAAAGGACTTTTCAAATTTTGGGGAATGAGAGCCTTCTAGTGGTAGAGCAGTCCGCAGGGGTGGAGTGAAATTTTTCACGGCCCCTTCCACCCCTCCGTGTTTGGACTTTGGGTGAGGGGGGTATGGGACTTGGTGGCGGGGCAGGGCAGTTACAGAGAGACTGCAGCGGGGCTCTCTCCTCCTGCCTCCGGTCCTGCAGAACATCCACAAGGCGGCGGAGCGTGTCCGTTTGCTCCCTCATTAGTCCAAGCAGCGTTTGAGTAGCCTGCCTGTCCTCCTGTCGCCACCTCTCCTCCCGTTCAATGTTTGCCCGGTGCATTTGGGACAAGTTCTCCCTCCACTGTGTCTGCTGGGCTGCCTGTGCTCGGGAGCATCCCATTAGTTCAGCAAACATGTCTTCCCGTGTCCTCTTCTTCCTCCTCCTAATGTGCGCTAGCCTCTGGGCAGATGTGGCTGTGGGAATTGGAAAAAGGGAGTGAATTCCTGAGACAGAGCAATGTATCTGTGAACAGAGAACATAGTCTTTCTCTGTGAACAAGACCATGCAGAGCACCTATCACACGCGCACTGAGGACAAGGTCGAATTTTCGGCCCTCGCCTACCGTGCCTGCGGTCTTGCTGTGGCGAGCTGAGGAGCAGGGCTGGACACCGGACTTTGTCTAGCTGGCAAACATGGTAAGCCGTAGACTTGTGGCCGCTTAAAACTTTAAGAGTGGCACTGGCCTCCTTTCACATAGAAAGCAATGCGAGTCTCTGCTGGCAGCAATCCTGCAAGCATGAACTCTGGCCCTGTCCCAGCCCCTCGCGGCTGTAAACCGCGTGGCTGTAAACCGGCGGTTGCAGTTCTGTAAAGGGACGGGCAAGCAGTCCCAATACTAACTTTCCCCTACCTAATTCACAGCAGGGAGTCATGCCAGACATCACCCTCCTGAAGGTCTCCGAGAGCCAGAAGGAGAAGATGCTCCGGGACAGCCTGCAGAAACCGGGGCCATTTGCTGCGCTGCTCTGCAAGGCCATGATCCCGGAGTACCTGCTGGCGTTGTGGCAGGGAAACGTGTCCTACCACGGGGGGCCTAATAAGCTGTCCCTGCCCAGGAACCTGCTGATGAGGCTTGAAAAACACCTGCAGGAGGTGTATGAGGAGTTCTCCCCGGAGGATGTCGCCTCTATCCCCGGTTACATTGACCAGTTCTTGGCTTAGGTGCCCTTGGAGGGACAAATGACTGCAGGGTTTTGGGCACTATAATCATGAAGCGGACATTGTGCAATTTTTTGAAAATGGTTCGGACTATATATTGAGGCGCCCAAAAAAAGACAAATCATGATACACTTTGCACTGATTCCCCTTTTGTTTGACTTTACTGTTTACATGTTTTGAAGCACTTTACCCACTGTTCATATTTTCAATCTTCCTGTTTTGTTGCAAATAAATGTTTACATGTTTTAAAGCACTTTAGCTAATGTTAATATTTTAAATACGCCAGTTATGTTGTAAATAAATGTTTAGATATTTAAAACACTTACTGCTTGATCCGTCCCCTGAATCTGTGTCTGGGGTAACGGCTGGGGAGGGTTGGTAGGGGATCTCTGTCAGGGTGATGAAGAGCTCCTGGCTGTCGGGCAAATCAGCGTTGTAAGCGCTGTCTACTGCCTCGTCCTCCTCATCTCCTTCCTCCTCTTCCCCGTCCGCTGAGGAACCGGCCGTGGACAATATCCCATCCTCAGAGTCCACGGTCAGGGGTGGGGTGGTGGTGGCGGCCGCACCTAGGATGGAATGCAGTGCCTCGTAGAAACGGGATGTGTGGGGCTGGGATCCAGAGCGTCCGTTTGCCTCTTTGGTCTTCTGGTAGCCTTGTCTCAGCTCCTTGATTTTCACGCGGCACTGCGTTGCATCCCGGCTGTAGCCTCTCTCTGCCATGGCTTTAGAGATCTTCTCATAGGTCTTTGCATTCCGTCTTTTGGAGCGCAGCTCGGAAAGCACGGACTCATCTCCCCACACAGCGATGAGATCCAAGACTTCCCGATCCGTCCATGCTGGGGCCCTCTTTCTATTGGATTGCACGGCCATCTCTGCTGGAGAGCTCTGCATCGTTGCCACTGCTGCCACTGCTGCTGAGCTCGCCACGGTGTCCAAACAGAAACTGCGCTTCAAACTGCCCAGACAGGAAAATGAATTCAAATTTTCCCGGGGGTGTGGCTGGTCAGAGCATCC
>NW_020711761.1:0-3489 GCF_002925995.2 Terrapene triunguis | reverse complement strand
ACAGGCCTGCATTTTCTTTCGCCCCTGCGTGCCCGTGGCAATCCACATGGCGTCACGAACAGGATGCAAGGGAGTTGGGCCATGCCCGTGGCACGCTGCAGACCGCGCAGATGATGAAACTGAACAGTTCCAACATTTGCAGTTTCACCTTGTTACTAGCCAAAATTCGACTGATCCAAAAATAGAATGGATCTGTTCCCTTGGCTCGGGTAAAACTCTAAAAGGCTATACTGTACCATTAACCCTGGCAGATACGGGATGCCTCCTTCGGTGCCACCCGAGCTTAGGTGTCAGCCAGCCGATTGTTCCCTACAGCCTCAGTGCACGGAGACTGTGGAGAACCTCGGTGCTGCAGATCCCTCTCAGCTTTGGAGAGAGTGTAGCCGCATTGTTAGAAAATCTGGAGGTACCGTTTCCAAATTGATTCCCCCACCTCGGGTAATACCTGCTGATCCGGCACACAAATTATTATGCCAGATGATAAAAGAATTAAATTTAATTAAGAAAACCAAAAAATTGCGACCCGATGAATATAAATCTGAGGATGTTTCCACCGTCCTGTTTAGCATGATATGTAAGGCCCTCGATCTGTGTTCTGTCCTCCACGGGGGCACAATGTTTGCAGCTAAACAGGCAGCCCCAAGCTCTCCTAAAGATGATAATGAGGAGAAGACAGAAAAGGTAGAGCCCATCACTACCTCCCCCTCCCCAAGTCCCTCTCAGAAAATTTTGCCACCCCCATATGAAGCTCCTAAAACTCCTCTGTGTCCAGCTCTGCCAACAGCCCCAGAATTTACTGAATCTGAAACTGTAGCAGAAGCTTTGCCTATTCCGATAACTAGAACTAAAACAGATGCACAAACAGGCAACACCACGCAGGTTACTGAACTGCGAACACGTACTAAGGCCAAACTTAAAGAGTTTTTAAAGGAAACGCAACGAAAAGCCGATGAGGCACCTATGGTTTGGGTCGGGCGGCTAGCCTTAGAACACGGAGCAGAATGGGTGGACCGTGAGGAGGCTGGCATCTTAGCCAAAACGGCCAATTGGGCACGAGGCTTCCCGGGTCATGCTTTATTAAATAATCGCATTTGGCCACTTACCACCCCGGCAGCTGCCATTTTAGCAATGCAAGGCAGTTTTAAAGGATTGTATATCCCCCCGGGAGCCTTAGTTACTCCACACGATTTAATATGGGCAATCGCAGGAGCCTCCATAGCCCTGTGGGATCCACTACAAAACCCACTTAATTTGACTGTTCAACAGCAATTGGTGGCCACACCCTTTATACATGTTACTGATCCCACCCAAATTCCTGTCTCAGCAGAGGCAGTTGATTTAGCATTAGAAGCTGCCCCTGGAGCTGACACCGGTGCCATGCTGCTTCTATCGCTGTGGCTCTTAAGCAAACAGCAGCTGCCTGGGGCACTCCCACTGAAGTCCAAGCAGATGGTGGGCCACCCTTTACCAGCAAAAGCATTGAACAGCTCATTTTTGGATGGGGGGCTTCCCTTCACATCCATACTAAATATCATCCTCAAAGCAATGGTGTGGTGGAGCGAAAAATCGCAGTCCTTAAGACTATGCTGCGAACAGCAAACCCCAACCCTGATTTTAAAAACTGGAGCTCATTTTTACCCCAGGTACTTATCGCACTCAACAAAAGTTACTCTCGCTGGCCTCACATTTCACCTACACCTAAGCCGCCTTGGTCCCCCGTGTTTAACACCGGCCAACTGGTTTGGCTTACAGAACCCCAAGCCTCTGGCCATCGAGAACCTATAAAAGCCACCATTCTCCGGGCCGGCAAGTACCCTAACACCTACTTAGTGGCTACAAGTACCCCCGGTGACAAGCTAGTTCATCATAACTGGCTCAGCAAATGTAGTTCTTAATAAACAAACTAATGCCCCTGAGCAGGGCTTGTATTATTCTGTTTTACAGGTTATGCTGCTCACCCTCACTACATCTTTGCCCACGGAGCCCTTAGGAGAAGGTGGACTACAAACCTGGTTCGCCGCCTACTGGGTGCAGGAGGTCAGCGGAAACCAGTCCCTGTCAGCGCTGAGTCCAGAAGATTGTCTTGTTTGCTCCACTCAGTTCTCACCTAAATATCCATTACCCTTTCAATTTGTACCAATAGTTTATAATTTTTCTTCATTTATTATTTCTAGTGTGAATTGTTCTTCCCCCTATGTGCAGTGGGCTGCTTCTAGTGTTTGGAATAATTGTTCTTCACAATTTAATTCTTATGTGTTTCCAGTTCCTAATGCTTCAGGTCGAAGTGATCATAGCTTTCCTTTAATTGAGAGTATTAGAGTTCCAGCATCTCATTGTTGGGTTTTTGTTGGTAATAGTTTAACCCCAGCCCCTACTTGGGTTGGTACTTATTCTAATTGTTCTATGTGAAGTTTCTCTTATGATAATACCTCCCTAACTAAACCCACTCTTAATTTTACCTATCCCCCTCCCATTAATTGTTCTTATCGTCTTAATTATAATATTTTTTTGGAACCTTCTATACCTCCATAACACATACGTATCTGTTTCATGCCCAGCATATGCATCATGCTGAGGCTGCATGTATCAATCGTGCATCCAGCTTTTATTCTGTAACCAATAATGGGTGGAGCCATACCACAGTTTCTTCCTTAAGACCCGGTCATTTTTGGATTTGCGGTGATGTTGCCTTTGCTGTGCTTCCTCCCAATCCCCGGGGTATATGCACCATTGGCACCCTGTATCTACAGGGCGGAGGTATTTATACCTTGCCATCTAGCCACCATCACCATCGTAGTACCCACTCTTTTTGGACTCGTTTGCAAACAGCAGCTTCCTCCCTCGCCTCCTCTATTGTTAGTTTTAACCCTGTTGGTTATATGATGTTACGTGATCAAGTGCTGTTTCAATCCCTTGCTATTGAAATGCTTGCTAATACTACGGGCAAGGGCCTCTCCTTAATTAATCAGCAGTTAAATTCCCTTGTTCAGTATAGTATTCAAAATAGATTAATGATTCAATATTTGTTACAATCTTCTTCATTTTGTACTAAATTTGCTGAAGTATATCCTGACTTTGCTGATAAATGCTGCGTTTCTTTGCCTTCTATTTCTCCTAATTTGTCCTCAATTGTTAAAGACCTGCAAACGTTGAGCTCTACTGTCCGAGAGTCACGAGAGTCCTTCCAGTTTTGGTCATGGCTCGATTGGCTTGGCCTTGCGCCCTACAAATCCTATTTCCAATCCCTGTTTGTGTCCCTTCTAGTTGGGCTCGCTCTTCTCTGTCTCGGATGTGCCTTCATTAAAGCCTGCATTCGCAAGTTTGTTGCCTCGGCCTACATCGCTTCCACTCCCGAAGCGCATCCCCTCGTAGGTGGGGATGAGGAGTCGGACTCGGAAGTTTAGGTTTTCGGCCTAACTATTGCGGCCAGGGCACGGGGGCATGTTGAGATGAGTTCCTGTCTGCATCCTGTAAAACTTGCCCATACCG
>NW_020711760.1:0-1023 GCF_002925995.2 Terrapene triunguis | reverse complement strand
GCTGCTGCCCTCAGAAAGGGGCGTGGCCCCACACAGGAGGGGCTCAAAGGCCCCTTTCCTCTGCCCAGCTCAGAGACAAACACAGGGCCCGATCCTGCAAGGTGCCGCTCGCCCTCCAAGCCCATCAATGGCAGGATGGTGCCCCAATATGGGGACCCCCCAGGTCTGAGCCTTCCCACCTGGGCACCCCCCCCCCCAGCGCACGAGAGCTGGGGGCCACGCTGCTCAGCTAGCCCGACACTGGCGCAACAGAGCAGCTGCTGCCGGCACCGCCAGCCACCGTCCCTGGCGAGTTTATTGGGCCCTTTTTGGTTTTGCATTCGCAGCTGCTGCTTGGAAACGGCGACGCAGCATCTGGCTGCAGGGCCGTCCTTAGGCACACGCCGCATACGCAGCTACCTAGGGCACCATGAAATCTGCGGCAATTGCCCTAGGCAGCTGTGTGCTGCATACGCCGCAGCCCCAGCGACCAGCCCTATCCCTCGGCCGGCCCTTCCTACAAGGGGCAGCGCCCTCCCTAGGGGGGTGTGGGGCCCCAGACAACTCCCTCCGCCCCATCTCTTACCCTTCCCCCCTGCTCCGCACATGGCCCGCGCCCATTCCACCTCTTCCCCCAGCGACCCCGCACTCACTGGCAACGGTGGGAAGCGGAGCCACCCGGCCCCAGCCTGCTCCACTCCGCCAGCTCCCAGCCGCGGCGCTCTGCTTCCCGCCGCCGGTGAGTGCAGGGAAAGGACGCTCCCCACACTCACCGGTGGCGGGAAGCAGAGAGACGCGGCCCCAGCCCGCTCCGCTTCCCTTACCCCGGCCCCGGCCACATCGCTCAGGTTGGAGAAAGGACGCCCCCGGCTCTCACCGGCGGCGGGAAGCGGAGAGATGCGGCCCCAGCCCGTTCCACTTCCCTTGCCCCGGCCATGTCGCTCGGGTTGGGGAAAGGACTGCCCCGGGCTCTCACCGGCGAGGGGAAGGGGAGGGCGCTGGCAGAGTGGAGCGGGTTGGGGCCGGGCTGCTCCACTTCCCGCC
>NW_020711759.1:0-2293 GCF_002925995.2 Terrapene triunguis | reverse complement strand
CTGACCCCACTCTAAGTACACAGCCTTGTTAAGTAGATCAGCAAGCTGAGATGGCAGCTGCTGCCAGGAAGCTCCCTCCGTCCTGAGCCCTGTCATGTGTCCCCCCTGCTCTATGGAAGATGGGGTAAGCAGGGTGCTGGGGGGCCTCCCTGACATTAGCACCCCCTCTCCCCCCACACAGCAAGCAGGAGGCTCCCGGGAGCAGCTTCAAGGCAGAGGGCAGGAACAGCACAGGGCAGTGGGGGGAGGGACAGCTGAACTGCCAGCAATTGATAGCCTGCTGGGCGGCTGCCACACGGGGAACTTAGGGGAACGGGGAGCTGATAGGGGGCTGCCAGTCCACCCTAGTTCCAAGCCTCCCACCAGCTAGCTGCAAAGGGCTGCTTTTCCTGCAAGCAGTGGACAAAGCAGGCGGCTGCCAAACGACGTTACAAGGGAGCATTGAGCAACTTTAAATGAGCATGATTTCTAATAGATCAGCAATGTAAAATGAAACAACGTTAACCAGGACGACTAAGCGAGGAGTTACTATATAACAAATAAGTGTTCTCTCTCTTGTGCATATCTAGAAAAACAAACTTAAAATTGTCACATTGTCTCAGTCTTGGTACAGTTGAAAATATAAATTTTAATATACTTTTAGAGTTCTTAATCTTGTCACAGAATTCATTTATTTTTCAACCTCATCCATCGTGCAAACTGGTGAATTATAAAAATAATTCATTTTTCTCTGAGTTATCTAAGCTGCAAGCAAATAAGACGGGCTGTATCACCAGGAAGGAAGTCAGCTAGTCCTCTCCATTGCTCAAGTTGTTGCTGTACCATGAATTCCAAAACTAAAAGCAGCCCTACCGCTGAAATAGCACAGTATTAGTAGTGTAGGTATGGGAAGCTTTCCATATAAAATCATTTTTAAAAAGACTGTTGAGAATATATATCACCACTTTAGGGTATTAAGGCAAAGAACTTAAAAAATTGAATTAATTTACATTTCATCCATTCACAAGCATGGTTTGCTTTTTGCATTTAACTCAGATTGCACAGTGAAATCAGACTGGTCAGTTTTATTTTCTGGTTCTCTTGCAATAGTACAATGTGTGGGTGTTTGCAACAATGAGGGAAATATTTAAATTGACAATATAAAATTTTGATATTAAGGTTTACGAATACTACGTTTAAAAAAAAATCCTTTTGGACTAAGGGTAGTTAAGGTTATCCCTTTAATTATATATTTAGTTACCTTGTTCTAACAAAGGAGGCACATGCCTTTATCCAAACATCTTTCAATGCTTCCTGTCCCCAGAACTCAAAGGTAGCATGTTTCATTTTGTCCCGTGTTTCACATTCTTCTGTGATATGGAGGGATCCCTCTACCATGTGGCTATCGCTGTAAGATACTGAGTTGTCTCTGGTTGTTTTTATAGAAAGTGTTGACCAAACGTCTTCTCTCCCGCTGAGCGTTTTGTGACATTGAAGGTTCATTTCTTTTCCAAACAGTCCTGGTGAGGTTTGGAAAACTTGGTCAATTGCAGCACAATCTTTGAATTGAACAAGTTTCATTTCTGAAATGAATGATGGAGGCAGAGTCTGTAAAAAGCTCATATAAGCCTCAGCAAGTAGCTTCCAGTTCCATGGGTTAAAAGGATGTAAGGAAATCAGTTGCTGTAGGCATGTGATCTTTTTCTCTATATTTTTCAGGCGACAATAAATGGCAAACTGCAGGTTGAGGACAGTTGTTAAATGATCTGTGTTAGTTGCCCCATTTCTCTAGAAACAAATTATGACAGATTAAACACAATAGAATGGACACAGTCATCATTATTCAGGAAGATATTTTTCCAGTGATGCACAAATCCTTCCCTCCCTCTCTCCGCTTATGATTTCCAAAATTAATTATCCAAATTCTGTTAAATATTTTTAAGATAAGCTGATATAATTACATGCAATCAGCCACAGTAGATTCAAAGAATGCACTCCCCTAAGTGGTGCCTTATCCCAACCTGACAGTATCATCCTTGAATTTTATCACCACTTATCTTTTTTATAGTTTTATACTGCCACCCATCGACACAGTATCTGAGTGCCTTCCACATAAAACAATAGCAAAAGCAAAATCCCTAGTGGACTTCATGGAGTCTCTGGCACTTCTCCTTTTACAGGATCAGAACTCTGCATGGGGTAAGATTTTTGGAGGTGTGTGGAAGGGGTTGGTAGTAAATGCTTGGGAGTAAGAGGGGTGTTTAAATTCATTGTTGTTAATGTAGCCTCACACTCTACAAGGCAGCAGGAATGG
>NW_020711758.1:0-3110 GCF_002925995.2 Terrapene triunguis | reverse complement strand
GAGGGCTCCTCCATCTCCTCTGCTTGGAGGTGGAGGCTTGATGCACCCTTTTAAAGAGTTCTTGGTGGGCCCTAAAGTCCTCCTGCGGGATGGAGGGACCGTAATCGCCTCATCCGGGGAGGGTGAGGAGACTGGCGCGGTACTTTGTCTGTCCACTGGCACAGGAGGGTCCATCATCTGGTCGGTCTCTGGGCATGATGCCGAGGATGTATGTCCCACTCCTTCCTCGGAGGGCTGGAGAGGGAGGCTGATGGTCCTTCTGACGCTCTGGCCACCGAGCGAACCCCCACTGGGGGCTGCGTTGGGGGCCATGGTGCCCACTGGTACCATTGGGCCGGCCACGGGGCCTGGTGGCACTGTACCTGCTATGGCACTGGCGGAGCTGGCTGTTCGGCCTGGCTGGCCTAGCCCATCGATGGACGACTACGAAGGGAGGCCAGGCTGACATATGACCTGCCGCTGTCCCTGGACTGGGAGGAGCAGCGGCGCTGGGAGCGATGCCGACCACGGGACTGCAATCCCGATGTGGAGGACCGGTACTGTTGGTAACAGCTGCTCCGTGATCGGCTCCAGCAGGCGGACCCACGACGGCAGGACGCTGGAGATCGATGCCCGGGGCTGTGGAGGCAGTGCCGTGGTGGGGTCCTGGAGCAGGATGATGAATGGGAACGACGTTCACGTTCGTGCCGTGACTGGTTGCAATAGCCCCTCTCAGACAAGGACCTTTGGCGTCGTCTGCCTGGGTCCGTCGGTGTTCGCTCCTCAAGGCTGAGCGGTGCTGAGAGTCTTGGTCAGATGAAACCCAACCAGACAGCCTGGTGGACGTTGAGGGCGATCCACATGGACTTTGCCCTGAATGGACGCTGGGCAGCGAATGGTGTCAGGAACGTTCCCTCGACCGAAACCGGTACCGAACCGGGGGTGACTGCGGAGATCCCAGCGGCGGCTTCCCTCTGGAGCACACGGCCAACATCGGCGGTGCTCCTGGAACTGGCATGGACATAACATCCTGAGCTGCCTGCAGGGCCTCCGGTGTGAAGGGCATCCGGACATCTGGGGAGGCCTGCTCCGAAGAGGCCAGGCTACTCCGCTTGACTTGAGTCGGAGGCCTAGAGGCTGGTGGGGATCGAGGACTTTCCAACATGGGTCTAGCCTCTGTCCTGGGTTTACTCTGGTGCTGCGGCGAAGAAGGCCTCTTCCTAGCCTTCTTGGCATGCCCCATGGATGGGGAGCGGTGCCGACTAGTCAATGGCACTGAAGGGTCGCTGCGCACCGACACCGCGGTGCCCGGTGCTGACTCAGAGCTGCGCGCCGGAGCCGGGATCAGCGCCAACTCCATCAGAATAGCCTGGAGTCTAATGTCCCTTTCTCTCATGGTCTGAGGCTTAAACGACCTGCAAATCTTGCAGCGATCGCTGAAATGGGTTTCCCCCAAACAGCGTAAACAGTGGCTCTGTGTGGCTCCTGGAAGCAGCGGCATGTCCCCCCTCCGAATTCTACACATAGGGGCAGCCAGGGGGCTCTGCACACTGCCCGTGCCCCAAGCATTTCCTCAGCTCCCATTGGCCGGGAAACACTGCCAATGGGAGCTGTGGGGCTGGCGCCTGCGGACGGGGCAGCGTGCAGAGCTGCTTAGCCACACCTCCCTGTAGGAGCCAGAGGGGGACATATTGCTGTTTCTGGGAACTGCTGCTTGAGGTAAGCACCACCGAGAGCCTACACCCCGACCCTCTCCTGTGTCACAACCCCAGCCCTGATCCCCCTCCTGCCCTCCAAACCCCTCGGTCCCACCCCAGACTACCCTCCTACACGCCAAACCCCTCATCCTCAGCCCCACCTAGAGCCCTCACATATAACTCCGCGCCCCAACCCTGATCCCCCTCCTGCTCACTGAACCCTTCGATTCCAGCCCACAGCACCCTCCTGCACCCCAAATCCCTCATCCCCAGGCCCAGACCTCCAGCCAGAGCCTTCATCCCGCCCCAAGAGCCCTCTCCTACACTCCAAACCCCTCCTCAGCCCCACCCCAGTCTGCACCCTCAGCCAGAGCCCTCACACACACTCCTGCACCCCAAACCCCGACCCAGCCCTGATCCCCCTCCTGCTCAACAAACCCTTTGATTCCAGTCTGGAGCACCCTCCTGCACCCCAAATCCCTCATCCTCAACCCCACATCAGAGCCCAGACTCCCAGCTGGAGCCCTCACCCCCCCCCCGTACCACAACCCCCAAGTGAGGGTGGGAGAGCGAGTGACAGAGGGAGAGGGGATGGAGTGAGTGGGGGGGGCAGGGTCTCAGAGGAAGGGTGGGGCGGGGCAAGTGTGTTCGGTTTTGTGCAAGTAGAAAGTTGGCAACCCTAGTTGAGAGACCTCTGACTGACTGGTAGCAATCTGGTGTTGCAAGTTTCCACAGTCAGTTCAGTTCTCATTTTGGCGAGTTAGCACAAAGATCCTGGAGTGTGACCTTGCACATCCAAAAGTTCAGCACCCACTGCTCATAATCCCAAACTTGCAGTATGATGCGATCCCATCAGGTGGAACTTGTTTCTTGGGGCCAGAACTGATACTCCACCATCTGTAGTTGCTCCATGAATGCCACCAAGAAGTTTGAATTGGTTGTCGCTATGTCCCACAGCAATCTGTCCTGCACGGAATCATCATCTCCCTTCTTTTCTTGCAGTTCTCCAAATACTGAAAGATCATGCACCCTGGGCTTGGAACGCTCATGACAATAATGCAGAGCTGTGCAGGCTCCATGCGTCTGTCAGAGATGGCTGGCAGTGAGGAGGGCCACGTGGGTTTGTGGGAGTTAGGAAAAAAAGGGGGAAATTATGTATAATTTTACATATGCAATACATATAAAATTAGGGGATGGTGAACATTGCCTTATAGAAAGTTGAACCCATGATCACAGTCATTCCTGTGCGACCCATTTGGGCCGCAGCATGTGTTGCCAAAACTTCCCAAAATACAGTGCGGTGGACAGTGGCGAATCGCACAGTGGGATACCTATCATCCATGGTGCACCACACTCTGAATCGATACAAGCACTTCTGCTAAGTACGCTCACTGCAGAAAACAAGTCAAGTAGGCATGCACACAAGTGACATAC
>NW_020711757.1:0-3110 GCF_002925995.2 Terrapene triunguis | reverse complement strand
GAGGGCTCCTCCATCTCCTCTGCTTGGAGGTGGAGGCTTGATGCACCCTTTTAAAGAGTTCTTGGTGGGCCCTAAAGTCCTCCTGCGGGATGGAGGGACCGTAATCGCCTCATCCGGGGAGGGTGAGGAGACTGGCGCGGTACTTTGTCTGTCCACTGGCACAGGAGGGTCCATCATCTGGTCGGTCTCTGGGCATGATGCCGAGGATGTATGTCCCACTCCTTCCTCGGAGGGCTGGAGAGGGAGGCTGATGGTCCTTCTGACGCTCTGGCCACCGAGCGAACCCCCACTGGGGGCTGCGTTGGGGGCCATGGTGCCCACTGGTACCATTGGGCCGGCCACGGGGCCTGGTGGCACTGTACCTGCTATGGCACTGGCGGAGCTGGCTGTTCGGCCTGGCTGGCCTAGCCCATCGATGGACGACTACGAAGGGAGGCCAGGCTGACATATGACCTGCCGCTGTCCCTGGACTGGGAGGAGCAGCGGCGCTGGGAGCGATGCCGACCACGGGACTGCAATCCCGATGTGGAGGACCGGTACTGTTGGTAACAGCTGCTCCGTGATCGGCTCCAGCAGGCGGACCCACGACGGCAGGACGCTGGAGATCGATGCCCGGGGCTGTGGAGGCAGTGCCGTGGTGGGGTCCTGGAGCAGGATGATGAATGGGAACGACGTTCACGTTCGTGCCGTGACTGGTTGCAATAGCCCCTCTCAGACAAGGACCTTTGGCGTCGTCTGCCTGGGTCCGTCGGTGTTCGCTCCTCAAGGCTGAGCGGTGCTGAGAGTCTTGGTCAGATGAAACCCAACCAGACAGCCTGGTGGACGTTGAGGGCGATCCACATGGACTTTGCCCTGAATGGACGCTGGGCAGCGAATGGTGTCAGGAACGTTCCCTCGACCGAAACCGGTACCGAACCGGGGGTGACTGCGGAGATCCCAGCGGCGGCTTCCCTCTGGAGCACACGGCCAACATCGGCGGTGCTCCTGGAACTGGCATGGACATAACATCCTGAGCTGCCTGCAGGGCCTCCGGTGTGAAGGGCATCCGGACATCTGGGGAGGCCTGCTCCGAAGAGGCCAGGCTACTCCGCTTGACTTGAGTCGGAGGCCTAGAGGCTGGTGGGGATCGAGGACTTTCCAACATGGGTCTAGCCTCTGTCCTGGGTTTACTCTGGTGCTGCGGCGAAGAAGGCCTCTTCCTAGCCTTCTTGGCATGCCCCATGGATGGGGAGCGGTGCCGACTAGTCAATGGCACTGAAGGGTCGCTGCGCACCGACACCGCGGTGCCCGGTGCTGACTCAGAGCTGCGCGCCGGAGCCGGGATCAGCGCCAACTCCATCAGAATAGCCTGGAGTCTAATGTCCCTTTCTCTCATGGTCTGAGGCTTAAACGACCTGCAAATCTTGCAGCGATCGCTGAAATGGGTTTCCCCCAAACAGCGTAAACAGTGGCTCTGTGTGGCTCCTGGAAGCAGCGGCATGTCCCCCCTCCGAATTCTACACATAGGGGCAGCCAGGGGGCTCTGCACACTGCCCGTGCCCCAAGCATTTCCTCAGCTCCCATTGGCCGGGAAACACTGCCAATGGGAGCTGTGGGGCTGGCGCCTGCGGACGGGGCAGCGTGCAGAGCTGCTTAGCCACACCTCCCTGTAGGAGCCAGAGGGGGACATATTGCTGTTTCTGGGAACTGCTGCTTGAGGTAAGCACCACCGAGAGCCTACACCCCGACCCTCTCCTGTGTCACAACCCCAGCCCTGATCCCCCTCCTGCCCTCCAAACCCCTCGGTCCCACCCCAGACTACCCTCCTACACGCCAAACCCCTCATCCTCAGCCCCACCTAGAGCCCTCACATATAACTCCGCGCCCCAACCCTGATCCCCCTCCTGCTCACTGAACCCTTCGATTCCAGCCCACAGCACCCTCCTGCACCCCAAATCCCTCATCCCCAGGCCCAGACCTCCAGCCAGAGCCTTCATCCCGCCCCAAGAGCCCTCTCCTACACTCCAAACCCCTCCTCAGCCCCACCCCAGTCTGCACCCTCAGCCAGAGCCCTCACACACACTCCTGCACCCCAAACCCCGACCCAGCCCTGATCCCCCTCCTGCTCAACAAACCCTTTGATTCCAGTCTGGAGCACCCTCCTGCACCCCAAATCCCTCATCCTCAACCCCACATCAGAGCCCAGACTCCCAGCTGGAGCCCTCACCCCCCCCCCGTACCACAACCCCCAAGTGAGGGTGGGAGAGCGAGTGACAGAGGGAGAGGGGATGGAGTGAGTGGGGGGGGCAGGGTCTCAGAGGAAGGGTGGGGCGGGGCAAGTGTGTTCGGTTTTGTGCAAGTAGAAAGTTGGCAACCCTAGTTGAGAGACCTCTGACTGACTGGTAGCAATCTGGTGTTGCAAGTTTCCACAGTCAGTTCAGTTCTCATTTTGGCGAGTTAGCACAAAGATCCTGGAGTGTGACCTTGCACATCCAAAAGTTCAGCACCCACTGCTCATAATCCCAAACTTGCAGTATGATGCGATCCCATCAGGTGGAACTTGTTTCTTGGGGCCAGAACTGATACTCCACCATCTGTAGTTGCTCCATGAATGCCACCAAGAAGTTTGAATTGGTTGTCGCTATGTCCCACAGCAATCTGTCCTGCACGGAATCATCATCTCCCTTCTTTTCTTGCAGTTCTCCAAATACTGAAAGATCATGCACCCTGGGCTTGGAACGCTCATGACAATAATGCAGAGCTGTGCAGGCTCCATGCGTCTGTCAGAGATGGCTGGCAGTGAGGAGGGCCACGTGGGTTTGTGGGAGTTAGGAAAAAAAGGGGGAAATTATGTATAATTTTACATATGCAATACATATAAAATTAGGGGATGGTGAACATTGCCTTATAGAAAGTTGAACCCATGATCACAGTCATTCCTGTGCGACCCATTTGGGCCGCAGCATGTGTTGCCAAAACTTCCCAAAATACAGTGCGGTGGACAGTGGCGAATCGCACAGTGGGATACCTATCATCCATGGTGCACCACACTCTGAATCGATACAAGCACTTCTGCTAAGTACGCTCACTGCAGAAAACAAGTCAAGTAGGCATGCACACAAGTGACATAC
>NW_020711756.1:0-4111 GCF_002925995.2 Terrapene triunguis | reverse complement strand
ATTTGGTTTTTTAGCAGTGAGGAAAAAACAGTTACCTTTTCCGTAACTGGTGTTCTTCGAGATGTGTTGCTCATGTCTAGTCCACAATAGGTGTGCGTGCTTGCCACGTGCACTGGTGCCGGAAGTTTTCCCCCTAGCAGTACCCATAGGGGAGCGCTCTAGCGACCCCTGGAGTGGCACCTCCATGGCGCAGGATAAGGGGTGCTGCGTGCACCCCACTCCCCCCGCCCTCAGTTCCTTTTTGCCAGACAACTCCGACAGAGGGGAAGGAGGATAAGATGTGGAATAGACATGAGCAACACATCTCGAAGAACACCAGTTTCGGAAAAGGTAATTGTCTTTTCTTCTTCGAGTGATTGCTCATGTGTATTCCACAATAGGTGTTTCCAAGCTATATCTGTTGGAGGTGGGAAGGAGTTCACAAACTCTCGGGATGGAGAATGGCCCTGCCAAACCCGATGTCCTCCCTGGTCTGAGAGACAATCGCATAATGCAAGGTGAACATGTGAACTGAAGACCACGTGGCAGCCCTACAAATGTCCTGAATGGGGACATGGGCCCAAAAGGCAGCCGAGGCCTGCGCCCTAGACGAGTGCACCTTCACAATTGGTGGCGGAGGGATTCCTGCCAGGTCATAACAGGTACGGATGCACGAGGTGATCCAGTTGGACAGCTGCTGAGTGGAGATCGGCCGACCTTTCATGCACTCGGCCGAGGCGATGAACAGTTGCAAGGACTTTCTGAATGGCTTAGTCTGCTCCAAGTAAAAAGCCAGAGCCCGTCTCACATCCAGCGTGTGGAGACGGCGCTCCTCACTGGACACATAGGGCTTGGGGCAGAGGACCGGCAGAAAAATGTCCTGACCCATGTGGTAGGCGGAGACCACCTTCGGGAGGAACGAAGGGTGTGGTCGGAGCTGGACCTTATCTTTATGAAACACCATGTACAGGGGCTCGGAGGTCAGGGCCCTGAGTTCCGAGACCTGCCTAGCCGACATGATCGCAACCAGGAAGGCCACCTTCCATGAGAAGTGTGACCAGGAGCACGTGGCTAGCGGCTCAAATGGGGGCCCTGTGAGACGGGCCAAAACCAGGTTTAGGTCCCATTGCGGGACTGGGGACCTAACATATGGGAAGAGATGATCCAACCCCTTAAGGCATGGGAGAATACCGTGTGGCCCTGCACCAGCAGATGGAAGGCCAATATGGCCACCAGGTGCACCTTGACTGACAAGGGCGCCAGGCCCTGGGCTCTATGGTGAAGGAGGTAGCCCAGAATAAGTTAGATCGGGGCGGCCACCATGGAAACGCCCCGCTCGTCCGCCCATCTGGAAAACTGAGACCACTTTGACAAGTAGGCTCGGCGTGTGGAGGGCCGCCTGCTTTCTAGGAGGACGCGCTGAACCCCTTCCGAGCACGTCCTTTCCTCCCTACCTAACCATTGAGCAGCCACGCTGTGAGGTGGCGTGCAGCTAGGTTGGGGTGGAGGAGGCAGCCCTGATCCTGGGAGAGCAGGTCCGGGCGGGACGGCAACGGCCACAGCAGGGTGACCGCCAGGCCCGTGAGGGTTCCGTACTAATGCTGCCTGGGCCATGCCAGGGCAATCAGAAGGACCCGGGCCTTGTCCGTCTTTATCTTTTCCAGGACCTTGCCGATCAGTGGGAACGGGGGAAAGGCAAAGAGAAACTGGCTTGACCAGGACAGGAGGAAGGCATCGGAGATAGCGCCCCGTCCCAGCCTCCCCCTGGAGCAGAACCGGGGACAGCGATGGTTGTTCCGAGTCGTGAACAGGTACACCTGGGGAGTTCCCCACACTTGGAAAAGTCTGTGCACCACCTTTGGGTGGAGAGACCACTCGTGCTGAGAGGAGAAGTCCCTGCTCAAGCAATCTGCCCGCGCATTCCCGGCAGATGGAAGGCCCGTAGGCAGATGTCGTGGGCTATACACAAGTCCCACAGCCTGAGGGCTTCGCGGCAAAGGGCAGAGGATTGGGTCCTGCCTTGCCTGTTGATGTAGAACATCGAGGCCGTGTTGTCCGTGAGGACCCAGACCACCCAGCCCTCCAGGTGCAAGCAGAAGGCTTTGCATGCCAGCCGTACCATCCTGAGCTCCTTGACGTTTATGAGGAGGGTCAGATCCTGAGCTGACCACAGACCTTAGGTCTGAATGTTCTCCACATGGGCCCCCCATCCCAGGTCCAATTCATCAGACACCAGTTCCAGCGAAGGGGCCCTGCCCCTGAACAGGACCCCTTGGAGCATGTTTCTTGGGGAGGACCACCACCGTAGGTAGGTGATCACTGGCTCGGGCACTGTGAGCACGTTGTCCATTCTGTCCCTGGCCTGGGAGAACTCTGAGGCCAATCAGAGCTGGAGGGGCCTCATCCTGAGTCTGGCGTGATGGACCACATAGGTGCACGCCGACATGTGACCCAAGAGCTGGAGGCACACTCTGGCTGTTGTCACCAGAAACCTTCTGGCCGTGTCGATGAGCCCCTTCAGGGTCTCGAACCTGTCTGGTGGAAGGGAGGCTCTGGCCAACGAGGCGTCCAGGACCGCCCCGATAAACTCTATGCATTGTACCGGGATTAACGTGGATTTGGTGTTGTTTACCAACAGGCCCAAAGTGGTGCACGTGGACAGAAGGAGCGCCACGTGATCCCGGTACCTGTGACGGGGAGCTTCCCTTGACGAACCAGTCATCCAGATAAGGGAAAATCTGGATCCCCTGGCACCTGAGGTAGGCCGCCACCACCAACATACATTTCGTGAATACCCTGGGGGCAGTGGACAGGCCAAACGGGAGGACCATAAATTGGTAGTGTTCCTGCCCCACCGTGAAAAGGAGGAAGCGCCTGTGCCCCTCGAATATATGAATGTGGAAGTACGCGTCCTGCAGATCGAGGGTAGCGTACCAGTCCCCGGGATCCAGGGAGGGGATGATGGAGGCCAGGGA
This sequence comes from Terrapene triunguis, assembly GCF_002925995.2. Lineage (NCBI taxonomy): Eukaryota > Metazoa > Chordata > Testudines > Emydidae > Terrapene > Terrapene triunguis. Next base: position 1,157 of record NW_020711756.1, on the reverse strand, counting down.
GGCCATGTGGAACTTGAGCTTCACCATGTACTGGTTCAGGCCTCGCAGGTCCAAGATGGGCCTGAGCCCCACTTTGGCCTTCGGGATAAGGAAATAGCAGGAGTAGTATCCCTTGCCTTTGAACTCCCCTGGTACTGCTTCCACCGTTCCTAGGCCAAAGAGCTGCCCCACCTCCTGCTCAAGCAGAGTCTTGTGCGAGGAGTCCCCCAGGAGGAACGGGGGCAGGGAGGAAGTAAACTGGAGGGTGTAGCTCCGGGGGATGGTGTTGAGGACCCATCGGTCCGAGGTCAGCCGCGACCACTCTGGGAGGAAAGCACACAACCGATTGGAGAAGGGAAGCTTTATTGAGGGTGGATCCCTGATGAGAACTGGCAGGGCACTCCGGGTGTCCTGTCAAAACTGCCTTTTCCCCGCTTGCTTGCCCTTGGAGGACCCAGGCTGGGGGGCAGGCTGAGACTGCCTCTGTGGGCACCTCTTATAGTCCCGTGACTTCTTATAAGCGGTCTCGTATTTTGAATGGGTGGCCTGAGTGGGAGTCTGCTGCGGCTTGAACTTAGGTTTAGCCAGAACCGGAACACAGAGACCCAGAGTCTGGAGAGTCGTGCGGGAGTCTTTCAGGCCATGCAGCTTTGTATCCGTTTGTTCTGCAAACAGAGCTTTGCCGTCAAACAGGAGTTTCTGCCTCGCTGGACAGCCCAGAGAGCCATGACGCCCTTCTCATGGACACAGTGGAGGCCATGGACTGCATGGCCGTGTCTGCTGCATCCGAAGCTGCCTGTATGGTTGCCCTGGCAGCCGCTGTGCCCTCCTCCACCAGTGCTTTGAACTCCCTCCTCTCGTGCCCCTGGAGGGAGTCCACAAACTTGGGCACAGTCCACAGATTGAACTCATACCGGCCCAGGAGAGCATAGTGGCTCACCACCCGTAACTGGAAACTCGAGGACGAATATTTTTTTCTTCCAAATGAGTCCAGCCTCCTTGAATCTTTATTTTTTGGTGTAGGGGCTGGCTGGACCTGCCGTTCCCTGTGGTTGATCGACTCGACCACCAGGGAGTTAGGAGCAGGGTGGGTGTATAAGTATTCATGCCCCTTGGTGGGTACAAAATACTTGCGTTCCGCTCTCTTAGAGATGGGGGCCAATGAGGCCGGGGTTTGC
>NW_020711755.1:0-3804 GCF_002925995.2 Terrapene triunguis | reverse complement strand
CTCACTGCAGAAAACAAGTCAAGTAGGCATGCACACAAGTGACATACTAACTGTGGTGACTGTATGCTGATGTAACTTGAGTTAACCTAAGTTTGTAGTGTAGATATGGCCATAGGTATATGAAATGTAGGGGAGAGGCAACAGGAAAAGTATGAGGCTAGGCCAAGATTCTTTCAGGTGTTTAGGCTCCTGCTTTTGTGGAACTGGGCCTACTGTACCCTAAAGGCTCAGGAACAAAGAGGCATATAAAAAGAACCCAATATCATTTAAAAGATGTCATGACTTGAGGTTGTATAAAAGACGGTTACTCACCGTTGTAACTGTTGTTCTTCGAGATGTGTTGCTCATATCCATTCCAAAACCCGCCCCCCTTCCCCACTGTCGGAGTAGCCGGCAAGAAGGAACTGAGGGGGCGCTGGGTCGGCTGGGGTATATATCCAGCGCCATGAAGGCGCCACTCCAGGGGGCTCCACAGCCGACCCACCGGGTGTTGCTAGGGTAGAAAATTCTCTGACGATCGTGCACGCGGTGCGCGCACACCTAATTGGAATGGATATGAGCAACACATCTCGAAGAACAACAGTTACAATGGTGAGTAACCGTCTTTTATACAACCTCAAGTCATGACATCTTTTAAATGATATTGGGTTCTTTTTATATGCCTCTTTGTTCCTGAGCCTTTAGGGTACAGTAGGCCCAGTTCCACAAAAGCAGGAGCCTAAACACCTGAAAGAATCTTGGCCTAGCCTCATACTTTTCCTGTTGCCTCTCCCCTACATTTCATATACCTATGGCCATATCTACACTACAAACTTAGGTTAACTCAAGTTACATCAGCATACAGTCACCACAGTTAGTATGTCACTTGTGTGCATGCCTACTTGACTTGTTTTCTGCAGTGAGCGTACTTAGCAGAAGTGCTTGTATCGATTCAGAGTGTGGTGCACCATGGATGATAGGTATCCCACTGTGCGATTCGCCACTGTCCACCGCACTGTATTTTGGGAAGTTTTGGCAACACATGCTGCGGCCCAAATGGGTCGCACAGGAATGACTGTGATCATGGGTTCAACTTTCTATAAGGCAATGTTCACCATCCCCTAATTTTATATGTATTGCATATGTAAAATTATACATAATTTCCCCCTTTTTTTCCTAACTCCCACAAACCCACGTGGCCCTCCTCACTGCCAGCCATCTCTGACAGACGCATGGAGCCTGCACAGCTCTGCATTATTGTCATGAGCGTTCCAAGCCCAGGGTGCATGATCTTTCAGTATTTGGAGAACTGCAAGAAAAGAAGGGAGATGATGATTCCGTGCAGGACAGATTGCTGTGGGACATAGCGACAACCAATTCAAACTTCTTGGTGGCATTCATGGAGCAACTACAGATGGTGGAGTATCAGTTCTGGCCCCAAGAAACAAGTTCCACCTGATGGGATCGCATCATACTGCAAGTTTGGGATTATGAGCAGTGGGTGCTGAACTTTTGGATGTGCAAGGTCACACTCCAGGATCTTTGTGCTAACTCGCCAAAATGAGAACTGAACTGACTGTGGAAACTTGCAACACCAGATTGCTACCAGTCAGTCAGAGGTCTCTCAACTAGGGTTGCCAACTTTCTACTTGCACAAAACCGAACACACTTGCCCCGCCCCACCCTTCCTCTGAGACCCTGCCCCCCCCACTCACTCCATCCCCTCTCCCTCTGTCACTCGCTCTCCCACCCTCACTTGGGGGTTGTGGTACGGGGGGGGGGTGAGGGCTCCAGCTGGGAGTCTGGGCTCTGATGTGGGGTTGAGGATGAGGGATTTGGGGTGCAGGAGGGTGCTCCAGACTGGAATCAAAGGGTTTGTTGAGCAGGAGGGGGATCAGGGCTGGGTCGGGGTTTGGGGTGCAGGAGTGTGTGTGAGGGCTCTGGCTGAGGGTGCAGACTGGGGTGGGGCTGAGGAGGGGTTTGGAGTGTAGGAGAGGGCTCTTGGGGCGGGATGAAGGCTCTGGCTGGAGGTCTGGGCCTGGGGATGAGGGATTTGGGGTGCAGGAGGGTGCTGTGGGCTGGAATCGAAGGGTTCAGTGAGCAGGAGGGGGATCAGGGTTGGGGCGCGGAGTTATATGTGAGGGCTCTAGGTGGGGCTGAGGATGAGGGGTTTGGCGTGTAGGAGGGTAGTCTGGGGTGGGACCGAGGGGTTTGGAGGGCAGGAGGGGGATCAGGGCTGGGGTTGTGACACAGGAGAGGGTCGGGGTGTAGGCTCTCGGTGGTGCTTACCTCAAGCAGCAGTTCCCAGAAACAGCAATATGTCCCCCTCTGGCTCCTACAGGGAGGTGTGGCTAAGCAGCTCTGCACGCTGCCCCGTCCGCAGGCGCCAGCCCCACAGCTCCCATTGGCAGTGTTTCCCGGCCAATGGGAGCTGAGGAAATGCTTGGGGCACGGGCAGTGTGCAGAGCCCCCTGGCTGCCCCTATGTGTAGAATTCGGAGGGGGGACATGCCGCTGCTTCCAGGAGCCACACAGAGCCACTGTTTACGCTGTTTGGGGGAAACCCATTTCAGCGATCGCTGCAAGATTTGCAGGTCGTTTAAGCCTCAGACCATGAGAGAAAGGGACATTAGACTCCAGGCTATTCTGATGGAGTTGGCGCTGATCCCGGCTCCGGCGCGCAGCTCTGAGTCAGCACCGGGCACCGCGGTGTCGGTGCGCAGCGACCCTTCAGTGCCATTGACTAGTCGGCACCGCTCCCCATCCATGGGGCATGCCAAGAAGGCTAGGAAGAGGCCTTCTTCGCCGCAGCACCAGAGTAAACCCAGGACAGAGGCTAGACCCATGTTGGAAAGTCCTCGATCCCCACCAGCCTCTAGGCCTCCGACTCAAGTCAAGCGGAGTAGCCTGGCCTCTTCGGAGCAGGCCTCCCCAGATGTCCGGATGCCCTTCACACCGGAGGCCCTGCAGGCAGCTCAGGATGTTATGTCCATGCCAGTTCCAGGAGCACCGCCGATGTTGGCCGTGTGCTCCAGAGGGAAGCCGCCGCTGGGATCTCCGCAGTCACCCCCGGTTCGGTACCGGTTTCGGTCGAGGGAACGTTCCTGACACCATTCGCTGCCCAGCGTCCATTCAGGGCAAAGTCCATGTGGATCGCCCTCAACGTCCACCAGGCTGTCTGGTTGGGTTTCATCTGACCAAGACTCTCAGCACCGCTCAGCCTTGAGGAGCGAACACCGACGGACCCAGGCAGACGACGCCAAAGGTCCTTGTCTGAGAGGGGCTATTGCAACCAGTCACGGCACGAACGTGAACGTCGTTCCCATTCATCATCCTGCTCCAGGACCCCACCACGGCACTGCCTCCACAGCCCCGGGCATCGATCTCCAGCGTCCTGCCGTCGTGGGTCCGCCTGCTGGAGCCGATCACGGAGCAGCTGTTACCAACAGTACCGGTCCTCCACATCGGGATTGCAGTCCCGTGGTCGGCATCGCTCCCAGCGCCGCTGCTCCTCCCAGTCCAGGGACAGCGGCAGGTCATATGTCAGCCTGGCCTCCCTTCGTAGTCGTCCATCGATGGGCTAGGCCAGCCAGGCCGAACAGCCAGCTCCGCCAGTGCCATAGCAGGTACAGTGCCACCAGGCCCCGTGGCCGGCCCAATGGTACCAGTGGGCACCATGGCCCCCAACGCAGCCCCCAGTGGGGGTTCGCTCGGTGGCCAGAGCGTCAGAAGGACCATCAGCCTCCCTCTCCAGCCCTCCGAGGAAGGAGTGGGACATACATCCTCGGCATCATGCCCAGAGACCGACCAGATGATGGACCCTCCT
>NW_020711754.1:0-3848 GCF_002925995.2 Terrapene triunguis | reverse complement strand
TTGCAACAATGATCTATATGGTCCCAGATTATATCAATAACGTCACACCCCCAACGCAAAATTGATGCAGGAAGGGATGACACAAACATCACTGACTGCATCCCAAGAGCTCCCCATCCTTGGGTCTGTCTCACTACAGCTAGTATTGGGTTAGAAGTTATACCAGTGTATAACAGAAATGGTTTATCAAAGTCATGTTCAATAACATGATTGAACCTCTTTACAAACTCAAGGTAAAACTTAGTTAGAACAATAGTGGATTGGATCTGCTCTTGCAGCATGGTTCCTGAATGTCTCATGTGATTTTGCCAAGAGCTAAAGAAAACAGCTACTTTATCCATACAAGCTCTGGGAAATATTTGGAACCCAATTAACATCAAGTTAATGTAGATATTAAGGTTGTTTACAGTACAGGAATCTTGGCCTTTAGCCATGAAAGCAATATGGTAGTGTGCCTCGGTTTCCCTTTTTACACAGCACATTAGGTCTGGAATGTCTTTTCCCCTGTGAAAAGTTCCAATACTGTTTACAGGCATTAACTGTGAAACATCAGTATAACAAGGCCTTTTAACATAAAGTGTGTTCTCATGTATTCCTTTTAACCTGTTCAATGGATTTTCCAAAAGATTAGGCACATTGTACATTTTTACAGTTTGTGGTAATAGCAACACATTTGTTACAAAAATTACCATTAGCAATAATAACAAATTCATTGCAAGTGTCCATTTACAATCATGGTTGTCATGGCCCACCTTTGGCTTGATATCATTGGAGTTTGGGCATTTTAGGGTTAACCTGTGGCTTCCCTTTGCAAAATTTAGTTTTCTCTTTCCTCCTTGTCCTGCCGGATCAAACCCTGATTTCTCTTGCTTAACAGAATTCACTGGCTGATGTGGTGGGCTCTCTGTGCTAACAGCTATTAGCAAGTCCTTCCTCTCCCAGCCAGGCAAGTAATTTGCATTACCACAGACAGGAGCCAGTCCACCAGTTTTCATATCCTTAACTGCTATCATTTCCAAGGCTGGACTCTGTCTTACAGAGATACCACACAAATCCAAAGAGTCTGAGGGTGAGAGTTTGCTTGCTCTCCCCTGCATCCTCAAGCATTCGGCCATAAAACTGTTCTGCTTTGAAACCCCAGTAACCAAATCTGTCCTCAGACCCTGAAGCACAGACTGCTCACTTAACGAATTAGCATGGAGACAGTCCTGTCCCAACACCATTGTCTTCCCAACACGTTGGCCACACACAGCCACTTGGTTATAGGGCTGCTCCACTTTCTTAACAGCTCTTACTCCATCTGAGACCTTCGCAAAGCTACCCACCCTGGATCTTTCAAAAGGAAAGTCAGTGGATCCATTCACAACAGACAACTTCTGGCTGTTAGGAACTGAAACTTCCTTGATTAAATTACTCTCACACCCTTCAGTTGCAGGGAACTGCTTGCACAGGTTACCATGAGGATTCCTTTCCCCAGGAGCTTTTCTAAGCAGCAATTCACCCCTCACAGAAATTCTGCCCTTACCCTCTTCACCTAGGGCTTGCTCTAAAGGAACACTTTCCTGAGCAACAACAGACTCTGTCTGGGTCTTACTTACATTTAGGATCACCTCTGGCCCATCAGGCAGATTTCTACACAATCCCCTTTCAGGCAAACCCATAGACTCATTAGATGAAAGGTCAGAATCATTCTCCTTTCCTTTGCCACACACAAGCTTAGGAATTTTGTCCTTTCTGCTACAAGTTGTTAAACTGTCCGTAGGTACCACAACCAAATTACCTTTCTGCTCTCCTTGTGCCCTGGCTAGGGTATCACCCTGATTAGACAGAGTTGTTACCCCCTTCTCCAACCACACATGAGCAACAGGCAAGATACAAGCACCAGAATTGTTTGGTCTCTGGGATTTTGCTAAGACACTAACTGGATGCAACCTAGTTACAGTGCCATTCTCCCCAGCAGACACAAACTTGGGACCATTTCCTTCCTGGGCTTTAGTTGAATCCAGAACCAAATCTGAGACAACTGAATTACTCTCAACCATCACAGGCTGAAAGGCACCTTCTGTCCGCTCCACAGACAAAAAAGAGTTGGAGACACATTTTCCTTTACTAGACATACAGTTTGGGATTTCATTTCCCTTGTCCCAGCACACAGGGCTGTTCACGGACAACTGCTTGGAGACTGGGGTAGCTTCCTCCATAGGCAAGTCAATACCCCTGACAGACACAGGCACATTTCCTTCACTGTCACAATTCTCCACACAGGAAACAGGTAAGGTATGGGGACACTCATCTTCCACTCTCCTTGCCTTCCCAAACTGCTGACTAGATAAAGCCATCAGCTCACAAGACTGCCTAGGCTCATCCAAAATCTCCTTGTTCTCCTCTCCCTTCGCTTGATCTAATTCCAGTTTTACTTCTGAGACATTAGATAGACATTCAGAAACTTCCTTCACAGCCAAACAGCTACTTTCCAAAGACAAACTTTTGGAGAAACCCTCCATAGGCACAACCTTAGGATCAATCCTCTCCTGTGCCTGGTTTGTGTTAACTTGACTGACCATAGCTTTAATATCATTTCCAATCATAATATCCTTAGGGATTGTGTCTTTTACTCCCACAACCATGGTGCCCTCAAATCCCTTCCATTTCAGGTGGATTTTAGCCAAAGGCACTGTGACAAAATACTCAGAAAAGGCTACAACAGTCACATCTTCACCTGGCAAATAATCTTCCTTCCTGACAAGACTTGTTTTAACTAAAGTGATATCAGCTGCGGTGTCCCTCCATGCCATACACCTTACTCCATTCACTTCTGCACTGCTAATAAACTCTGCGTTATTGTTCCCATACTTAGCTTTAATGTGAGTTTTAAGGTCAAAGTTTTCAGAGACCACAGAAACAGCATTTGCCCACAAGGCACCAATGCTGGGCTCTGTGTAGCTTGCCTGTGAGTTTATAACAACAGGGTTAGCATTGGCCGTGGCATTTGGGGTTCCTGGTTTTGGGCTGCCCTTCAGTGTCGGGCAGTCTGGTCTCATGTGGCCCAGCATGCCACAGTGATAGCATGTAACCTGTTCCGACCTGGGATGTGAGTTCCTACCCTCCGGGCCCCCTTGAACTCCTTTAGAAGAGTCAGGTTTACTTTTAAATCCTTCCCTCCTCTTGAACTGGGGAGAATGGTGATTAGTTTTCCCTGGGGTTTTACACCCTTCTCGAGCCCTGTTTTGGGTATGGGCATCCGCAATCTCTGCTGCCCGTAGGACTGACTCAGGGTCCCTATCACACACAGCTGCTCTCACATTGTCAGGCACAATGTCTAAGAACTGTTCCAAAGTTATTAAATCCAGCAGTTTTTCAAAACTCCCATGCGCCTTGGCTCCCACAACCCACTTTTTAACAAAACCCATCAACTTATGAGCACATTCTACAAAAGTACAATCATTAGACATCTTAAACTTTCTAAACTTAACTCTGTAAGATTCAGGAGTAACCTTGAACCGCCTTAACACAGAATCTTTAAACCGCCCATAATCCAAGGCTTCTTGTTCCCCCAATTCATTAAATACCTCCCTGGCTTTTCCAGTCAGTCTGGTCAGCAGGACAGGCATTCGCTGACCCTCGGGGATCTGGTACAGATTGCAGAGGCGTTCAAAGGTAGACAAAAACTCCTCTATATCCTCAGTATCGTTGTAAATGGGACACATCCTTTCCCAGTTTTTCTCATGGCGGGGGGGAAGTGGAGTACCAGGTGGGGATGACTTTCTCCGCTCTTCCATTACTTGGAGCTGAAGTCTGTTACAATTACATACAGTAATGGCAAAGTTCTTGGTTCAGGCTTGCAGCAG
>NW_020711753.1:0-4011 GCF_002925995.2 Terrapene triunguis | reverse complement strand
TATATGTTTGGAAAACTTATTGGCAACAATGACATCATCTTTGCAGCTGGCTGTCCACGCGCTCAATAGATGGGTTTGTAATCTCATGCTCATGTATCCTGCCTGCCTTCTGAATGGGCAAGAATGTAACCACTAAGAAGAGTTGTAAACAAAGTAAGGAGAAGAATAAAAACCCCAGGAAAAGTTTTCCTGGGAGGCTTTTGGCTTGAGGCTTTTTGCAGGAGGCTTGTAAAGCTCACTAGCTACCACAGACCTGGCGTTCTGTTTCCTTTCCTGCGTCGTCACCACAGCAGCTGGTGACCCCGACGTGATACCCCTCTACTTACCGGCTGGATACGCCGAGCGCGCCCGCGGCTGTTTGCCGCCCCTTATTCGTGAGTATGGGGGGGGACTCTCCAGTGCCCAGAAGGAGCATGCAAGAGAGTTACAAAAGATTATACGGCAGCGATCATGTGTCGCTGTCCCAGTCGCTCATATTGAGGACCTTCTAAGGGAAATAGATCACCAGTGCCCCTGGTATCCAGACTGCGGGTCATTACAGCTTCCTGATTGGATACGGATTGAGATCACCTTGCATAGTGAACCCCGTGCCCCAGTTCAGCACCTACTGCTCTGGCAGCGTTGTAAGGAGGCGCTGGAGGGGTTCGGCCCTGACGGCCTTAAGCCGGTCTCCCTTTTGCCCCCAGGTGATGGGCCACCCCCCTCCTACCCGCAGCTGACCCTCCCTGCGCCGCCACCCATGGCGGCGCCCCCCTGCCTACCGGTCGGGCAGGGGGGCGCTGTCGCCGCGGCGGTGCAGCGAGCACGCGAGGCCGGTCCCTTGACCGGCGAGGAATCCAGCCATGGGCTCGAGGCGTTTCCCGTCTCTAGGCGAGATAATGGAAATGGGGGACAGATAGTGGACTGGGAGGCTCTCCCCTACTCGGTTCTGCATGAGCTCCGGGGGATCTTGAAAGGTGTGTCAAACGGTTATCACTTGCTCCCCCAAGATTGGAAAGACATGTGTCGCATGGTGCTGTCTCCCGAGCAATACGTTGTGTGGGATAGCGAGTACCAGCGAGAGGTGCTTGAGGCAGCAGCACAGGGTGGGGGGGGCCTATCTTGCTGAGCAGTTATATGGCACAGGGCAGTTTTCGAGCATCCCCCAGCAGGCGGAGGGCACGCCCCGGGCAGCTTATCCCTGGTGGTCTAGTGGTTAGGATTCGGCGCTCTCACAGCCGCGGCCCGAGTCCGTGGGCGGATGATGGGGGGGCTACATCTCAATTTGTGGGGCCGTGATTTATTAACGCAGTTAATTGCCACCATCCATATTGATGATTAGGCGTACGGCCCTCCCCCTCCGTTGGCTCACTGATGAGCCTGTATGGGTTGCACAGTGGCCGCTTTCTCTGGAAAAGCTGGAGGCTCTCCAGCACTTGGTTAATGACCAGCTACGGGCAGGGCATGTGGAGGAGTCCACTAGCCCCTTTATTACCCCAGTGTTTGAAAGCTGGAGTTAGAAGTAAAAGGCAATCAAAAGACTGGGAAAGTCAATTGTGTCCCTTTTTAAGTAGGAATCCTTAAGCTGTGGATAGCTTTGGATCTGGAAGCAAGACAGAAAGCATTTGTATTAATGCAATCTTCTAACTAATAAGGTAGAAGCCACTGAAACCTGGGCTGCCTATGAAATAAATACAAGGAAACATTTTAAGCAATGACTGACTGCCCAGAAGGGGTAGACCTCTGTTTTTTTGTCTTTCAGATCATCAGAGAAAACGGATGCCAGCTGAACAGCATTCAATGTACCATGCATTTACTGGCACAATAGGGATTATTTTTGTGTTTTATGGCAAAAATTGTTGTTAAGAATTGCATACCAACAGTCTTTGGAAACAAGGACATGGAAGGTTAACCCACTCCCCATATTGCCCATGGGATCCTTCTGGCTGCCTCAGATTTCTAGCCAGAGGGCTGGGGAGGGAGGAAAGCAATTAGACACCTGAGGTTGTACCGAGTGAACTCCTCAAAAGTGGGTGTGCTTGTCCCGGTTTGTTGCTCCAAAGCTCTGTAATAAAGTTATTTTACTGGAAGAGTGAAGGTTTCCTTTGTAGGTTAAAAGAAGCCGAGAAAGGGAGAAGAGGAAAAAGCACAGAATGAGTTAACTGAGAGGAAAATACAGCTTGCAGGCTCATCCAAGGTCACAGCCAAAATTTGGCTGACCCCCAAGACAAGGGGGGGGCTTGAATGAGCCCAAGCAACTGAGATCTAAAAAACACTGCCAGGCATTAATGAAATGTGTTAGGTCTCTTTCACAGGTAGAGAAGTGCTACCTAAAGACCCTAGCACCCCTGCCATTAATTGAAAACCAGGAGACTAAGTCTATGTAAAGTCCATCAACGAAAGGCTGCTTTTGGCTCCATGCTGGAAAGGCCCTTTCCAAGTCCTGTTAGCCACCAACACTGCTGTGAAGTTCCAAGGACTGACTGCCTGGACCCATGCTTCTCACTGCAAAAAGACCCCTCCACCTCGGGAGGACTTTCTGACTGATGATAAGCCTATTTCTCCTTCTAGTTCTGCTGTGCCGTCTGGACAGCAGGAAAAAGGAAAAAAAGACAAGGTGAAGTGCTAGTAACCTCTCCCTTGTCCACTGACAGACCTACTGTGCCTTTGAATCTTTCTAGAAGACACAAAACCATTACAGGGTGATGTGCTAGTAACCTCTCCCCTGTATGATGCTGAATCATGACTGTTTCAGGAAAAGAGAAGAAGGAACACTTGCTTCATTGAAACCACAAAGTCCAGGGATTCCTGACTACAAAAGACATTAAGAACTGACCCTGGTGAAGAAACAAAGAATTATACACTGGCAGGAAGAAACTTGTGGAACCCATTCTTGGGAATGTGGTATTGATTGGATTTTGGGGTTTATTCTACAGGCTGCGCCCTGTGTTTTGGATAAGTCCCTCAGCATGTATTGCCCCTGCCATTTCCTTCATTACACTATTACCCCTGTAACACATCCAAATACAGACAATGACCCAGAAGTTGCTGACAGAGATGGTATTGAATATCACTAAGGCTGGGAAGGCATTGCAGTGGGATCTAGTATGTTCAGGCTTGGCCCACTGCCCTTACAGACACATCAGGAGTACCATCTGATCTGTGGCCATGGAGACATACTTGGAGATTTTCTGGGTGGAAGTGCAGACGTTCTCAGTGCTCCTTCCAAGCATATGGACCGGTAAAGGGGGTGTGGGCTCCCACATACCAAATCCTGCCGGGTCCATGGGGAGGATGCATGTGGGATTGGGTAATTCACCAAGACATCTGGGAAATTAGACTATCTGGTATGCCCAGTCGATTTTAGTCAGTGCTCCTGGGATTACACCTGACAGGACACTTACTTTTTCAAGCTAATGACAGCTGAGTGTATGTTAATGACACCACATTACAAGACATTTGGGTCCACCTGGCAGAAGTATTAAATCAATCTGATTTCTGCCTGGCCATTGCCCCGGAAATGCAAGGTCTGTTAAGTACTTGCCTTGTTCCTATCTGTAAACCACCCAGCAACAACTGGAGTGTGAGACAGTGAAAGAAATGTGTTGTTTTAAGCTTACTGATAATAGTAACCGCATGCAATAGCAAATTGATATGCTGAAATGTTATGCTTAAGCCATTTGCTAGGATGTTTTTCCTCCTTGGTGGGATTATATCTAGTCATAGCCACCCTTAGAGTGGATAAAGACCCTTTTATAGTATGGGGTCCTAGTTTTGATTTTTGGCGTTTTGCTTTGCTGCTTTGTTTAATGTTTACCCAATCTAGTGGTATTGTGTATACTACCCTGCAAAGGTGCTTTGTCTAAACACCGCATATAAAATAAAACAGGGGGGGATGTAGGAATGTGTTGCTCCCTAATCATAAGCCTTGAAGAACGGCAAACTGTTCCCTCGGCAATGAGGCAAGAGTGACCTTGTTCTAGCATATATGTTTGGAAAACTTATTGGCAACAATGACATCATCTTTGCAGC
>NW_020711752.1:0-2166 GCF_002925995.2 Terrapene triunguis | reverse complement strand
GTATCTAAAACTAGAAATATAAAATGTAACTCTGAGGGCCTATTGTAATTATGTAAAGTGTGGGCCATTAATGATGGTTTGGAATCTTAATGACTCCCATTGTCTGCAGATGGCTGTTTACCTGTGAGTCTCCCTGTATGTGTGTGTGCTGGCAAGTGAGTAATGAAGTCTTGCAGTGACATGTGATCATGTCACCTGAACTGGAATCCATCTTTAACCTGGTGCTTTTCCAGTGAGGGGGGGTGGAAACCCAGAGAGACAAAGGGTTCCCGCCTTATGCAAAAGATATATAAAGGGGTGGAAGAGAAGAGAGAGGGGAGAGGAGCCATCATGGAGAAGCCCCTAGCTAACACCTAAGCTGGAACAAAAGCTGTACCAGGGGAAAGAATTGTGCCCAGGCCTGGAAGGTGTCCAGTCTGAGAAAAACTTACTGAAGCATCTCTGAGGGTGAGATTATCTGTATTTAGTTTGATTAGGCATAGATTTGCGCATTTTATTTTATTTTGCTTGTGACTTACTTTGTTCTGTCTGTTACTACTTTGAACCACTTAAATCCTACGGTCTGTATTTAATAAAATCACTTTTTATTTAGTAATTTACTCAGAGTATGTATTAATACCTGGGGGAGCAAACAACTGTGCATATCTCTCTATCTGTGTTATAGAGGGCGAACAATTTATGAGTTTGCCCTGCATAAGCTTTATGCAGGGTAAAACGGATTTATCTGGGTTTAGACCCCATTGGGAGTTGGGCATCTGAGTGCTAAAGACAAGCACACTCCTGTGAGCTGTTTTTGGGTAAACTTGCAGTTTTGGGACAAGTGATTCGGACCCTGGGTCTGTGTTGAAGTGGACTGGAGTGTCTAATTCAGCAAGACAGGGGGCTGGAGTCCTGAGCTGGCAGGGAAAACAGAAGCAGGGGTAGTCTTGGCACATCGGGTGGCAGCTCCCAAGGGGGTTTCTGTGATCCAACCCGTCACAGTGGCGTAGTCGGCAGGATCTGTGCACAGCTGATTGCTTTGAGATACTGGTAGTGATTTTAAGTGAGTTTTAAGTGTGGTGGCTGGAGAACAGACAAAGTGGTTACTGGTTTGTTATTTTCTGTTTGCTTATTTCGGGAAAGGGAAGTAGGGACAGAAAAGGAAGCAAAATAAGTAAGAATGAAGATCAAAAGAAGCTAAAACTACACAAGTTGCAAATTGCCCAGAAAGACTGAACAATGGGCACTGGGAATGTCTCTGTTAACTAAGAACCCCCTGAACTGAGTGCATCTCAGTTTCAGTGAACTGCAGATGGGTGTGGCCCAACCTCTGTCTGTGCTGAAGCTGACTGGAGTGTCTAACCTAGCAAGACAGGAGTGGAGGGGTGCCTGTTCTGGCAGGAGGGTGTTCTCTGTGGTATCCCAGCTCATCAAGCGATGGTCTCAAGGGAAGACAAATGGAAATTGATGTACAATTTGCCTGGGAAAAGGCTGACCTGGAAAAAGGAAAGGCGGCCCACCAGCCTGGACTTAAGAGACAAAGCAAGTAAGACCCAGAAGCATGACCTGGCTGTAATGGAGTGGAAGAGGTGCACAGAGACATGTATCCTGGAGCTGGAAGTTGGGGTCCTGGTGACTGCTGCGGTGGGAACAAACCCCAAGGACTCTAGCTGGAAGCAAACCCAACCTGAGTGAAAGGGAGGGGATTTTGCTGGCCAGCGAAAGGTCTCTCATAGCTTGGAGCTGTGAGCCTACAGCTGGATCAGGGTCTCTTTCCCTTTTGGGGGACACAGGAGTGTCTGCCCCATAGGGGAGCCCAAAAACAAATTTTAGGTATACTGCCTCCGCCATGGTCAGTGTCCAAGTCTCTGGCAGTAAGTTCAGGAGGAGGGTGTGACGTTGTGCAGTCTACATGGTTTTATAAAAATATAATAATAAGTCAATATAATGTAACTGGGATAGATTTAGAGAAAATATGGTAATAAGTGATATAATGTAACTGGGATATGCTTCATGAAAAAGGTCTCTTGTAAGGTATCATTACAAAGTGCATAATCTACTGAGTATGATCATCTGATTTGTATAAATGTACCACTCTGGTATCTAAAACTAGAAATATAAAATGTAACTCTGAGGGCCTATTGTAATTATGTAAAGTGTGGGCCATTAATGATGGTTTGGAATCTT
>NW_020711751.1:0-5580 GCF_002925995.2 Terrapene triunguis | reverse complement strand
GGATATTAAAGAAGGTACTAACAGTGATTCCCCCAAGTGACAGTGACCCCCTCATAATTTGTCCCTCACACTTTAAAATCCAACAGTTTCACCAAGTACAAAAATCTCTTGGGTCTTCTGTTAAAACTTGTAAGCTACTGTCTGTAGAAACCATTGATTGTATCTATCCTGTGAAAGATACTTTATTACTATGTAAAACTTACAAACAAGTTAATTGACTTTGTTCTTGAAGTAATTGATACAATGTAAACAAACACTATAAGCCGTTAAGTGACTTTCACTTCATTGTAATAGCAAGGGCTCCTAGGATAGGCCGGGAGTCTCAAATAAATTAGCACACACCCCGAAAGTGGTGGAGACAGTAAATTAAAATATGGTTAAGATATGGAATGTATGCTGATGAATGCTTGATATACATGAATGGTTAGGGAGGTGCCAGCCTAGAAAGGGAGTATCCATCGGCCGAAGAATGTGTCAAGTGGATGACCAGACAACCCCCCCGAGGGTAAACTGGGATCCACCCCATCACCTGGAAGGATGAGAAACACAAACTTTGGACAGTTTGGAGCCACCGGGAATGTGCCCAGGAATGTGTCCAGGAATGTGCCATCTGCTGATTGAGTCAGCAACAGCAGAATGAAACAGCTCCCATAGACTAACATAGGAATTAAATCCTATAAGAATGGACTCTCAAGACTGAGGACTTTGAGTCTCTGGTTCTGCTGCCAACCTCCAGGAGCATCAGGTGCACCTGACACAGACTCGGCTCCATCCTTATGACCAAGATACCTGGCCAGTAACTTGGCATGAGCAACTTCTAGGTTGGTAACTATAACACCTATACAGAACTTAAATGAATAATTGTGTAAATGAACCTCTCTCTCTCTCTATATATATATATATATGTATGTGTGTGTGTGTGTGTGTGTGTGTGTGTGTGTGTATAAGGAATAAGTAGTGATAGGAATAAGTATTCAAACAACGTTGTTTACTTTTATCTTTTGCTTTATCAGTATATTTACAATAAATGTGGCATCTTTGCCTTATCCCTCTTAATAAGATCCTGCTGGTTTTTATTCTATTGGTATAACATTTTGGTGGAGAATTGTGAAAGGGAGAATATTGGTAAAATGCCTCAGTTATTGTAAACATTGGTGTGCACACAGCCGGCTCTATAGAGAGCGGTTCTATTTTTGGTTAACCAAAGCCTACTGACCTCCGGAAGGCAGAGGCTTCATAAAAGAGCTCATAGAAACTTTAAGCTACAATTAATCTTATCCAAAGTGTTCACTGAGAAATCAGGGGTAACAAGAGCCTATAGGGCAAGGTAAAGCTGCTCGCTGAACGAGATCAGGGGTAGCAGGATAAGATAATTTAGGCTGTGTCACTCGCTGCAAGGGTTCAGGGGTGACAAAGGAAACTATACACGTGTTAAAAATGTTTAAGAAAAGACAAGGGAGAACAGTCTCAGAGGGAGGAATGGAGTTTGAAGGAGCTCCAACCTCACCTTTTGTAAAAGAAATAACACCCTTTAAACAAATCCTTCAGAGATATGGGCACAGTCCTTGGACTGAACAAGCCCTTGCAGATGCTTGCTCTATTTCAGATCTAGAGGATAGATTGGCCCAATATATCCTCATATGTAAACCCCCAAATGCAGCAAAAAGAGACACTGCAGGGATCTGGCTGCTGTGGGAGGCTTGTAAAGAGGAAAACTTAGTGTTTCTCGCTCTGATCCTGGGAAGGATTTTTATATTTGGTGTATGAACCCTCGGTGGTAGAAGCCCGAGCAATACAGAGGGAAGCTTAGCGTCTCTCCCTCTGGCCCAGAGTGGGTTAAAATCATAAGATACAAATCTTGTTCTGTTAAACCAAACTCTGAAGAACATAGGAGTTTGGGCAGTGTAGTGTGGTTTTTGTTTGTTTGTTTTGTTTTGTTTTGTGAGTGATATTGTGGTCATTTCACAATTTTGAAAGAAATGTTTAAGGAAAGGGACCAGGAAGGGTGGGGGCTGGTTGAGAAGCCCACCCTCTTGCTAAATTGGTAGTGGAACAAAGCTTGTGCCCATGGAAAGGAAAGGTTCATTGGAAAAAGCAGGATCAGGCCCAGACAAGCAGGCAAGCAACAGATAAAGAAATTGGAAAATTGGTTGGAAGCCTTAAGGGCACAGTGGCAGGAGTAAGAAAGCAGTAAGTACAAGCATGAATCCCTGGAACAATACTTAAAATGGTAAAATCTGATTGATAAAGGTGTCATTTTGGGAGATAAACAGTAATTTAAGGAAAGAACCTGAAAAGTTAACTCTACAGAGGCTGAACAGAATTAAGCAGTTAAACTTTGTGAAAATGTTAAAAAGTACCATGTTAAAGAGAAAAGGAATTCTTGGTTTCTTTGCAGCCATTCTGAAGGAAAAATGGGCCCTTTTCCAAAGGAATGTCTGTAAATAATCCAGGTATTTGAAATCATTTGACTATGAACAATTTAGTCAAATTTGTTAAAAACATGAGGGGATTCTATTGAAACTTAACTGACCCAAATGTATGAAGGGAATATAATCTATGTACAGCTATGTAAAAACAGCAATATAGAAAAGATGTTAAGGAAAAGAAAATGTGTATGTATCTATTTGTCTGTGGAAATATGTAAGGTTTTAAGAACCTAAACCAACACATCTGGTTTGTAAAACTCCTGTTTTGTAGGTTTAAGATAAATTTGTTTTGTTTTGTTTTTAATAATGCCACTAAAAATCCTTTTAACTATTTAATTCAAAGTTGCAAAACTGACAGACTTTTTTGCCAGACACAGGTAGTGTTGGCTGGCTTTTGAGATTTGGCATTTAACCCTTAAGGGGTAACTCGGTGCTTTACAAAATTTAAAATGTTTTTAATAAAAACCAAAGTTGTGACTGCAGCAGGGCAATCAAAATCAGGAGAATAGGGAGAGATTCTGGATTCTTTTTGTTTGGTTGGTTGGGTTTTTTTGTGTGTTTAACAAAATAGCAGATGAGAGCTGTAGTAAAAGAATAAGAAATTAACAGTGCCCCTCTGAAGCAACAGCAGGGGTAAGGTGCACAAAACAAAAAGAAGCACTGCTAGAAACACTGAGCCTTAAGATGGCTCTGTGTAATCAGACTGTCACTTTGACGAGGGTACATGAAAACTCTGTAAAAACAAAAGGAAGCAGCTGCAGTTTGGCTTCTATGGAAGACCTGTAACAAGGTATTCCTTCAATTGGCTAAATGCAAAAATGAAAAACTGCACCAAGATTTACAAGCCTCTGCTGCAAAAGCAGAGAAATAAAATGTATGTCCATTAGTACCCAAATCCAGTTAAATGTCCTTAAGGTTGGGTACAGAGAGTTAAAACAGCACTCTCAAATCTTACAGCAGCAATAACATCAGAAGAAGGAACATTTAAGACCGCAGAAGGGGCAGATTTTTGGAACCCTTCTGGAGATTGGGAAGGGAGATATTTGGGTAAATTCCTCCTCCCAGGGCCAGAATGCCATTGCAACAGTAACAATAGTGCCTGCTTCTGCCTCAGACCTCCAGGCCATGGCAAAGTGGCTAGGAATTTTAAAATGAAAAATAAAAAGTAAACTCACAAAGAAATGCACAACTTAATTAGCATTTGTGCAGCCCCAAGTACCGAACACACTGTGGCAGAGACTAATCAGGTTCTGCCATGGTGGGAGCACTGTGCTAATTTATTTCTAAGCTTCTATCTTTCAGGATCTGAACCAGAACATCAGGAGAGCTGGTGCCAGCTGAAGAGTTAAAAAATACCATGGTTATAGTGTCGCGACAAAGTCTGTGTTCAGTGTTCTGTGTTGCATGTTCTGTGTCTGTCTCTAGTGGTGTCCTGTGCTAGCATTGGGTCCAGAGAAAGAGGGGATACTATGCTAGACAGGACAAATGTCTTTTCCTCTCTCTACTTCCCCCATGTCCATCCAACTTATCAATCACCACTTGTGTCCAAAAGACTTTGGACCCCAGTGCATCAGGTTTATTTTTGTTAGGTTCTCTAATAAGCATTTTGTTGTTAAGTTTTGTTATTGATACTGGTACTCCTACAAATCTTATTTCTTGTGTGTATTTAAGGGTTAGGGTTGACATTTATTGTTTGATGGCTATTGCAGTATCAAACTTGGGCCTCATTTTGTTAGTCAATGTACCCAATTATTGTAATGGTAATGGTTTTATTGTATTCCCAATTATTATGATTGTGATTGTTTGCATTTCTGTTTATATTATATCTGGTATTTAGTCAATTGTAATGATTTTAGTTATACTCACCTGGTTATAATTGGTTTGTTTTCAACAGATCATCTGTGCCCTACAACGACAACAACTACTGTACTGTAATTATCATAGATCAAGGGGCGGAGTGTTGTAGGAGCAGCAGTGATCTGTATGCAAACAGCTATAGCTATGGGATGCACTGAAATGCAGATACTTGCCCTATCTACTTTGGAACACGAAATGTTTTGGGTAATTTCGGTTAATATTAAGGTTTTAATGCATTTGTTAAAACAAAGGAAAGGATCTCTGTTTGATACTTACCAATATGACTGGATGCAGTATGTTTCCAGCACTGTGAAACCAGACTTGTTAATTGGGGAAATAATTGTAAAAATAGCACATCAACAGTCTCTGGAGGCAAAGGTATGGCAGGTTAGCCCACTTCCCATATTACACATGGGATCATTCTGGCTGCCTCGGACCTCAAGCCAGTGGGCTGGGGAGGGAGGAAAACTATTGGACACTAGATGTTGTACCGAATGGACTCCTCAAAAGTGGGTATGCCTCACCTTACCTGTTGCCCCAGAGCCTTGTAGCAAAGATGTTTCATTGGGATCATGTATGTGGGATGAATTGGATAATGACACCAAAGTATTGTACAATGGACAATGTGTATGTATCCACTCATGGGAGGAAGTATTTTGGGAGGATGGGAGTGTTAGCAACCCCCCAGTAGATGAATGTAAATGCAATGTCAGTACTGTTTTTACTAGAAATCACACTTACTATTTACCGCTGCCAAAAAAGGTCCCAGCTAACACTAACAGCTGAGCTGGCCGACTTCTCGATTGACCTTGGAATTAGATGGCAAGGTCTTACTGATAGTCTAATTAAAAGCAAAGAAGTGACCAAATTTTTAGAACAGACAAATGACCAAGTAGAAAATCGGACTATTCATATTATACATACCGGTACCAATGGGAACATGTTATGAATTGCCACCGCAGAGAAACAAAATTACAACCTACCACTGGTATAATATATTCTCTGGATGGTCCCCGACTACCACTGGCATCCTATCTGTAATGCTACACCCCTTGATAGTAGTCTTGATATTAAATTGTATTTGTATAATTGGTATGTGTGGCATGTATTTTAAGATAAAAAGAATGTACGCTAAATTGGAATCACAAACACATGTTGCCTCACAGTACCTTCTCTTAAACAGGTTAAAAAGAAAGTGACACCAACGATTATATTAATATCGTAGTGTCAAAAGGGGGATTATGTAGGGATATTAAAGAAGGTACTAACAGTGATTCCCCCAAGTGACAGTGAC
>NW_020711750.1:0-5395 GCF_002925995.2 Terrapene triunguis | reverse complement strand
CCCTACATTTGAACCCTAAAGTTCAAAGTGGGGATCCAGCCTTGACATGGTGGCATAGCGGTGGAGATCGTTTTAACCCAAAAGCCAGTAAGAGATTTTTTTTTCCTTCTAGCTGCTTGGAGAGCAGAGCTGAAGGTAGATGCATATCTTATCTCTCCTTGCCTGAAGGCAGAGGTGTTAAGTTTTTTTTAACAAGGGGCTTTGTTAAGAGAAGGGTTCAATCAGTGAGCAAACTTTGAACTGGTAAAGGCAATTTACAAGTTGAATTGTTTTTTTTTCTTTTTACATCCTCGGGAGTAGCTTGTTAGAAAGTCTCTGTTAACTCAGCAGCAGCCACAGCTAAGTACATCCCAGTTTCAGTCAACTGCAGAGTGGGTGACCCAGCACAGGAAAACCAGGAAAATGACTACCAAAGAAGAAAAAGCTAAAGAGGAGGCCCACAAGAGAGCTATGGAGCTGAAAGAAAAAGAGATAGAGCTGAGAGACAGAGAAGAGAAAGCCAAAGAGGGGGCCCACAAGAGAGAGATGGAGCTGAGAGCCAGAGAAGAGAAAGCCAAAGAGGAGGCCCACAAGAGAGAAATGGAGCTGGAAAAAGCCAAACAGGAGGCCCATGAAAGAGAAGAAAAAGCCAAACAGGAGGCCCATGAAAGAGAAGAAAAAGCCAAACAGGAGGCCCATAAAAGAGAGATGGAGCTGAAAGAAAAAGAGATGGAACTGGAAGCAGCAAGGACTAGGCAGGATGCATCAGACCATCCTAACAACTCCTCTCCAGGTACCACTTCCCATCCCAGGAAATTCCCCACCTACAAGACAGGCGATGATACTGAGGCCTTCTTAGAAAATTTTGAAAGGGCCTGCCTTGGATACAGCATCCCTCCACCCCAGTACATGGTAGAGCTGAGACCGCAGCTCAGTGGACCCTTAGCAGAGGTGGCGGCTGAAATGCCTAAGGAACACATGAACAGTTATGAACTTTTTAAAAACAAGGCCAGACTCAGAATGGGGCTAACACCCGAGCATGCCCGTCGGCGGTTCAGAGCCCTAAGGTGGAAACCAGATGTGTCATTTACCCGGCATGCCTACCACATTGACAAAAATTGTGATGCCTGGGTATCAGGAGCAAATGTTAAATCTCTGGAAGATCTGCTTTCCCTAGTAAAAATGGAGCAGTTTTTAGAGGGTGTTCCTGAGGAAATAGAAAGGTACATCCTAGATGGGAAGCCCAAAACTGTAACCGAGGCGGGGGAGATTGGAGCCAAATGGGTGGAGGTGACAGAAAAGAAAAAAGCTAGTAGCAGTTGGAGCGAATATCAGAAGGGGCAAGCCGAAACAAAACCTTACCACCGGGGACAACCCAAGGCCCCACCCACATCCCAAGGGAAACCCCAGACGCCTTCTCACCCCACCACACCAGTCTCCATCAACCAACATCGCCCCGGTGATACCTTAGCAGGGCGATGTTTTAAATGTAATGAACTGGGGCATATAAAGGCTCACTGCCCCAAGAACCCTAACCGATTACAGTTCATTACACCCCAATCACACCAAAGATCCCCAGACCCAGATGCCTCTCTCATACCCTCGGAGCGAAGGGAAACCTTGAGAGTGGGCGGAAAGAAGGTTATCGCTTGGAGGGACACTGGGGCACAAGTGTCAACTATCCACCAATCCCTAGTGGACCCCAAACTCATCAACCCGGAGGCTACAGTGACAATTCAACCCTTCGTGTCACAGTCTGTAACCTTGCCTACAGCCCAGTTGCATGTCCAGTACAAGGGCTGGGCAGGAATGTGGACTTTTGCAGTCTATGACAATTATCCCATCCCCATGCTGCTGGGGGAAGACTTGGCCAACCATGTGAAGCTAGCCAAGAGGGTGGGAATAGTCACCCGCAGCCAGGCTAAGCAAGCTTTCACCCCCATCCCTGTTCCTGAGCCGTCCACCAGGGCCCCGTCTGTGTTACCGGAGACCCAAACACAGGTGGTGGAACCGGATCCCCTGCCAACGACTGCAACAGCCGTAGTGGATCCAATCCCAGAGACCCAGCCAAAGCCAGTCCCGGAACCGGAACTGGCAACGCAACCAGCACCAGAACCATTGCCGGCACTGAGTCCAGCGCTTGCAAACCCGTCTACAACTCCAATGCCAGAGGGCACCAGCGAGCCTGAACTGGCGGAAGCAGCAGATAACCCTACCCAAGAGGCTCAGCCAGAGCCTGAGATACCACATAGTGCACCAGCGGACAGCGGTTCACAGTCAATGGAAACAGTCCCAGCACCTGCATCGCTTCCAGAGGGACCAAGCCCCAGTCCACAGTCCAAGGAGGAACTGATGTCTCCAGCATCAAGGGAACAGTTCCAGGCCGAGCAGGAAGCAGATGACAGCCTTCAGAAAGCTTGGGCGGCGGCACGGAGCACCCCACCGCCTCTCAGCTCTTCTAACCGATCCCGGTTTGTTGTAGAACAAGGACTTTTATACAAGGAAACTCTTTCTGGTGGGCACCAGGAAGACTGGCATCCTCAAAGACAGTTGGTGGTTCCCACTAAGTATCGGGTAAAGCTCTTGAGCTTAGCCCATGATCATCCCAGTGGCCATTCTGGGGTGAACAGAACCAAAGACCGGTTGGGGAAGTCCTTCCACTGGGAGGGAATGGGCAAGGACGTTGCTAATTATGTCCGGTCTTGTGAGGTGTGCCAACGAGTGGGAAAGCCCCAAGACCAGGTTAAAGCCCCTCTCCAGCCACTACCCATAATTGAGGTCCCATTTCAGCGAGTAGCTGTGGATATTCTGGGTCCTTTCCCAAAGAAGACACCCAGAGGAAAGCAGTACGTACTGACTTTCATGGATTTTGCTACCCGATGGCCGGAAGCTGTACCCTTAAGCAACACCAAGACTAAAAGTGTGTGCCAGGCATTAGCAGACATTTTTGCCAGGGTAGGTTGGCCCTCCGACATCCTTACAGATTCGGGAACTAATTTCCTGGCAGGGAACATGAAAACCCTGTGGGAAGCTCATGGGGTGAATCACTTGGTTGCCACCCCTCATCACCATCAAACCAATGGTCTGGTGGAGAGGTTTAATGGAACTTTGGGGGCCATGATACGTAAATTCATAAATGAACACTCCAATGATTGGGACCTAGTGTTGCAGCAGTTGCTTTTTGCCTACAGGGCTGTACCACATCCCAGTTTAGGGTTTTCACCATTTGAACTTGTGTATGGCCGCGAGGTTAAGGGGCCATTACAGTTGGTGAAGCAGCAATGGGAGGGGTTTACGCCTTCTCCAGGAACTAACATTCTAGACTTTGTAAGCAACCTACAAAACACCCTCCGACACTCTTTAGCCCTTGCTAAAGAAAACCTAAAGAATGCTCAGGAAGAGCAAAAGGCCTGGTATGATAAACATTCCAGAGAACGGTCCTTCAAAGTAGGAGACCAAGTCATGGTCTTAAAGGCGCTCCAGGCCCATAAAATGGAAGCGTCGTGGGAAGGACCATTCACGGTCCAGGAGCGCCTAGGAGCTGTTAACTATCTCATAGCCTCCCCCACCTCCAACATAAAGCCTAAGGTATACCATGTTAATTCTCTTAAGCCCTTTTATTCCAGAGGATTAAACGTTTGCCAGTTTACAGCCCAGGAAACAGATGACGCGGAGTGGCCTGCAGGTGTCTACTACGAAGGAACAAGGAATGGTGGCGTGGAAGAGGTGAACCTCTCCACGACCCTGGGACGTCTGCAGCGACAGCAGATCAAGGAGCTGTGCACAAGCTTTGCACCGATTTTCTCAGCCACTCCAGGACGGACCGAACGGGCATACCACTCCATTGACACAGGTAATGCTCACCCAATTAGAACCCCACCCTACCGGGAGTCACCTCATGCCCAAGCGGCTATACAAAGGGAGATCCAGGACATGCTACAGATGGGTATAATCCGCCCCTCTAACAGTGCATGGGCATCTCCAGTGGTTCTAGTTCCCAAACCAGATGGGGAAATACGCTTTTGCGTGGACTACCGTAAGCTAAATGCTGTAACTCGTCCTGACAACTATCCAATGCCACGCACAGATGAGCTATTGGAAAAATTGGGACATGCCCAATTCATCTCTACTTTAGACTTAACCAAAGGGTACTGGCAAGTACCACTAGATGAACCCGCTAAGGAAAGGTCAGCCTTCGTCACCCAGGCAAGGGTGTACGAATTCAATGTACTCCCTTTCGGGTTGCGAAATGCACCCGCCACCTTCCAAAGACTTGTAGATGGTCTCTTAGCGGGATTGGGAGAATCTGCAGTTGCCTACCTCGATGATGTGGCCATTTTTTCTGATTCATGGACAGAACACCTGGAGCACCTGGGAAAAGTCTTCGAGCGCATCCGACAGGCAGGACTAACTGTTAAGGCTAAAAAGTGTCAAATAGGCCAAAACAGAGTGACGTACCTGGGGCACCAGGTGGGTCAAGGAACTATAAATCCCCTACAGGCCAAAGTGGATGCTATCCAAAAGTGGCCGGTTCCAAAGTCAAAGAAACAGGTCCAATCCTTCTTAGGCTTGGCCGGATATTATAGGCGATTTGTACCACACTACAGCCAAATCGCCGCCCCGCTGACAGACCTAACCAGAAAGAAACAGCCAAATGCAGTTCAGTGGACTGATAAGTGTCAAAAGGCCTTTAACCAGCTTAAGGCAACACTCATGTCTGACCCTGTGCTAAGGGCCCCAGACTTTGACAAACCGTTCCTAGTAACCACAGATGCTTCCGAGAGAGGCGTGGGAGCAGTTTTAATGCAGGAAGGACCGGATCAAGAATTCCATCCTGTCGTGTTTCTCAGCAAAAAACTGTCTGAGAGGGAAAGTCACTGGTCAATCAGCGAAAAGGAATGCTACGCCATTGTGTACGCGCTGGAAAAGCTACGCCCATATGTTTGGGGACGGCGTTTCCAACTACAAACAGACCATGCTGCGCTACAGTGGCTTCATACCGCCAAGGGAAATAACAAAAAACTTCTTCGGTGGAGTTTAGCTCTCCAAGATTTTGATTTTGAAATACAACACATTTCGGGAGCTTCTAACAAAGTGGCTGATGCACTCTCCCGGGAAAGTTTCCCAGAGTTAACTGGTTAACAATTGTTCTTGGAATGAAACATTGTTAGTTTTATATAATCAGTAGTATGTCTTATTAACTCTGTTTTCTCCTAAAACTCCAGGAAGAAATCACAGCCAGTGTGGAACCGAACGTCCAACACTATCTGTGATTTGGGGGGCGTGTCATAACTATGAAGGGAAGGGTAACAGCTCTCTGTGTACAGAGACTCCAAATCCTTTTACCTGTAAAGGGTTAAGAGGCTCGGGTAACCTGGCTGACGCCTGACCCGAAGGACCAATAAGGAGACAAGAT
>NW_020711749.1:0-1932 GCF_002925995.2 Terrapene triunguis | reverse complement strand
CAAAATGTTTTGGATGTAGAGAAATGCCAAGTAAGAAATAGAACAGCTGACTTATGCAACAGTAACTCCTATTGAAATTTGCATCTGTTTAAGCCAGCGCTGAGTTGGGCCCATAATATCTATATCAGGGGTCTCAAACTCAAATGGCCACGAGGGCCACCTGAGGACTAGTGCATTGGCCCGAGGGCCGCATCACTGACACACACCCCCTCGCTGCTCCCGGCCCCGCCCCCACTCCACCCCTTTCATGAGGCCTCGCCCCTGCCCCGTCTCTTCTCCACTTCTTCCCCTGAGCGCGCGGCTCCCTGCTCCTCCCCCCTCCCTCCTGGAAAGTGCTAAGCGCCACCAACAGTAATGCACCTCACTCAAAGGACAAAACACGCACTTAGTTAGATTTACTTCTGTCAAAGCCCCCGCACTGCACTGGGCTGCACCACCACTCCCACCCCTGCTCTGCCTCTTCCAGGGGTGGCAGGTTTGTAGAAATTTTGGTGGTGCCCAGAACCTGCCCCCCCCCCCAAACTCCACCCCCACCTACCTAAGGCTCTGGGAGGGAGTTTTGGTGGGGGAGAGGGTCTGGGGTGCAGGCTCTGGGATGGAGTTTGGGTGCTGGGTGCAGGGTCCGGGCTGGGGCAGGGGGTGCAGTCTCTGGGATGGAGTTTGGGGATAGAAGGGGGTGCAGGGGTGAGGGCTGGGGATCAGGGGCATTGGAGAGGCTCGGGGCATTGGAGAGGCTCAGGACTAGGGCAGAAGGGCAGGGGAAGGGCAGCCTGCCCTGGCTATAGTGGAGGGAGGCGCGGGGAGCTTGGCGGGCTGCAGGGAAGACCTCTGCGGGCCGCATGCGGCCCATGGGCCGCGTGTTTGAGACCCCTGATCTATATGAACAACCACTTTAGAAATATTTTTAATCCATTTAGGCCCCAAATGAGCAACATATGGCCATCCCTCTTCAGCAGAGCACCTAAGTATGTGCTTGAAGGTAAGCATGTACTATAGTGCTTTGCTGAATTGGGGCCTAAATGGATTAAAAATATTTCTAAAGTGGTTGTTCATATAGATCAGGGGTCTCAAACACGCGGCCCATGGGCCGCATGCGGCCCGCAGAGGTCTTCCCTGCAGCCCGCCAAGCTCCCCGCGCCTCCCTCCACTATAGCCAGGGCAGGCTGCCCTTCCCCTGCCCTTCTGCCCTAGTCCTGAGCCTCTCCAATGCCCCGAGCCTCTCCAATGCCCCTGATCCCCAGCCCTCACCCCTGCACCCCCTTCTATCCCCAAACTCCATCCCAGAGACTGCACCCCCTGCCCCAGCCCGGACCCTGCACCCAGCACCCAAACTCCATCCCAGAGCCTGCACCCCAGACCCTCTCCCCCACCAAAACTCCCTCCCAGAGCCTTAGGTAGGTGGGGGTGGAGTTTGGGGGGGGGGGCAGGTTCTGGGCACCACCAAAATTTCTACAAACCTGCCACCCCTGGAAGAGGCAGAGCAGGGGTGGGAGTGGTGGTGCAGCCCAGTGCAGTGCGGGGGCTTTGACAGAAGTAAATCTAACTAAGTGCGTGTTTTGTCCTTTGAGTGAGGTGCATTACTGTTGGTGGCGCTTAGCACTTTCCAGGAGGGAGGGGGGAGGAGCAGGGAGCCGCGCGCTCAGGGGAAGAAGTGGAGAAGAGACGGGGCAGGGGCGAGGCCTCATGAAAGGGGTGGAGTGGGGGCGGGGCCGGGAGCAGCGAGGGGGTGTGTGTCAGTGATGCGGCCCTCGGGCCAATGCACTAGTCCTCAGGTGGCCCTCGTGGCCATTTGAGTTTGAGACCCCTGATATAGATATTATGGGCCCAACTCAGCGCTGGCTTAAACAGATGCAAATTTCAATAGGAGTTACTGTTGCATAAGTCAGCTGTTCTATTTCTTACTTGGCATTTCTCTACATCCAAAACATTTTG
>NW_020711748.1:0-3160 GCF_002925995.2 Terrapene triunguis | reverse complement strand
CTGTCAGCATTCACAGACCACAGTAAGAACAGACCCAGTTCGTCACATCTCTCCCCCCTCCGAGACCGAACTGAGCGGGGTCACTTTAGCCAGTGACCCGGGGAAGTTCGAACCTAGCCCCGTTCCCATGGATGCCCCAGCATCCCTCCCATTCCTGGGTGAGAATTACACCAGGCCCCTCCAGTTTCACGCCCCCCCTTAGGTCGGGGGTGCTCGAGGGCATTCGCCGTTCGCATGTGGGAAGGGTTATGCGGCCTGTGCCCTTTTCCCACCCCAATACCCCTGGGGTTCCAACTGGGCTGGGGTCTTCTCCCAGCACTCCAGTCTGGAGGTCTGTGCTTCGGGCTCTCTTGGTTCAGAGCCCCCCTTTTAACCTTGGCCACCCTCTGGACAGGCTCCTCTATGCTGGGCAAGGGTCCTACAACCGTTTTCCCCTTGTCCCGGGCCTTCCTCCCCCTCTGACAGGGGTCACAGGATCGGCAGTACTGTCGGACAGTAACAAAGACCCCAGGCCAGTAAAAGCTCCGTAGCAGCCTCTGCTGGGTACGCCAGGTTCCCTGGTGCCCTGAGAGGGGGGTGTCATGGGCCCGGTACAGCAGCTGGCGGCGATACTTCTGGGGTACCACCAGCTGCCTCCTGATCCCTCCTGACTCCATTTTCCCTGGGGGAGCCCATTCTCGGTACAGGAACCCCTTCTCCCACAGGAACCTTTTCCGGCCACCCCTCCCCATGATCTGTACCGCACCGAGGTCGGCCAGGTCCCTTATCTTCCGCAAGGAGGGATCTTTCTGCACCTCGGCCTGGACCTCAGCAGCTGGGACAGGGATGGCCACCTGTTCTCTCTCGCCGGCTGGGTCTGAAGCCGCAGCCTCCCTGAGCCGTGTCCCTGGGTGTTCCCTCCCCACCCGGTTAGGGTCCTGCGCCTTGGGCAAGGAGCCCTCCCCAAGGCCAGGGCGCAGTGCCCCTCGCCGGCTCTGACTGCGGGTCACAACCAGTGCATTCTGGGGGTTGCTTGGCCAGTCCTCCAGGTCCCCCCCCATCAACACCTCAGTGGGCAAATACGGGTGTACCCCCACGTCCTTGGGGCCCTCCTTGGCCCCCCACTTCAGGTGTACCCTCGCCACGGGCACTTTGACTGGTGTTCCGCCCACTCCCGTCAGGGTCAGGTGGGTGTTGGGCACCACCTGATCTGAGGCCACCACCTCGGGCCGGACCAGTGTCACCTCTGAGCCCGTATCCCAGTATCCATTGACCTGCTTCCCATCCACCTCCAGGGAAACAAGGTACTCACTCCGGAGGGACCGCCCCGCGCCCACCGTATAAACCAAAAACCCTGAGTCTGGAGCATCCAGCCCCCCAGAGGAGCTGGTCTGGAGCTCTCCTCCCTCCTTAGCAGGTGGTACTCTGCCAGCCCCCCTTCCTTGGGAATGCTGCCTCTCGCCCAGCTGGGTCTCTACCCAGTCAACCCTCTGTGGGTTCGGTCTGCTCAGTCTGTCCCTGAGCCTGGGGCACTGGGCCCGTATGTGACCTCTCTGGTCACAGTGATAGCAGACCATGTCCCATGGGTCCCCTCGAGTGGGTTGGATGGACCTGACGCTGGATCTTCCCCTTTGGTGGGGTTTTTCCGTATTTTCCCGCTGGGAGGTCCCATGGTGACTCTCGCTCTGCGTTGTGGTGAGACTGTTCCTTTGGGACTCCTCCCTGTTATCCCCTGCCCGACTGTTCACAAACTCGTCGGCCAACTGGCCTGCGTGCTGCGGGTTCTCTGGCTTTTGGTCCATCAACCATCGCCTCAGGTCGGATGGGCACTGCTCATACACGTGCTCCAGTACGAATAGGTCAAGCAGGTCCTCCATAGTTTGGGCCCCCGCCGTCCACTTGCGGGCATACCCCTGCGCCCGGTTGGCTAGTTGCAGGTATGTGACCTCACGGGTTTTACGCTGATTCCGGAACCTTTGCCGGTACATCTCAGGGGTCAGCCCAAACTCGCGGAGCAGGGCCTTTTTGAACAGTTCGTAGTTCCCTGTCTCCGCCCCTTTCAGTCGGCTGTACACTTCCCTAGCTGTGGGGTCCAGTGAGGGAATGAGAAACTGGAGCCTGTCTGCAGGGTCAACCTGGAGCAGCTCGCAGGTATTCTCAAAGGCCGTCAGGAAGGTATCCATGTCCTCCCCCTCCTTACGCTGGGCCAGCAAGCACTTATCAAATCTCTTTGCAGTCTTGGGTCCCCCCTCGCTCACCGCAGCTGGGGCCCCACTGCTCTTCAGCCTGGCCAGTTCCAGCTCATGCTGACGCTGTTTTTCCCGTTCTACCCGCTCTTCCCGCTCATGCTGACGTTGTCTCTCCTTCTCTTCCCGCTCCTGCTTCAGTTCTTGCTGCCTTAATTCGAGCTCCTTCAGTCTCAGCTCCCTGTCACATTCCAGTCGCATCCGCTCCAGGGACAGGGAGCTCCGCCGGGACGATCCCCTGCTGGCTGCCGGGGTCAGGGTGCCCTCGGTATTCGCTGGGCTTCCCCCAACCCCTCCCCTAGGTATAGGTAGGCAGGGTCTCGGGATGTCCTCGGCAGCAGTCTGACCCCTCCCAGCCATGTCAGGCCCCGGGGCCCACGCTGCATCCACCGGGCGGCTTCCCTCAGGGACAGGGCTCGGTTCATCCAAGCGATCCCTCTCCTCCAGCCGGGCAATGAGCTGTTCTTTGGTGGACCTCCCAATGCGCAGCCCCCTCTGCCTGCACAGCTCCACCAGGTCGCTCTTAAGGCGTTTAGCATACATCCTCCTGCTGGCCACTCGCCGGCCTGTGCTCTCCGCTTTCCACCGTTCCAGGGGGACCTCTAGTGTGCCAGCCCTTCTCGAGGTCACCACCTCTCTGCCAGGGTCGAGCTGCAGACTCCTCCGCCCCGGGACCGCTCGCTGCGATCCCCAGGGGACCCTGTTACTGCAACAGTCCTTCTCTCTGGTCAAACACTCCCAGGAGTTAATCGCCCCCTGAAACCGTCTCTCTCTGATTCTTCAGCCCACCTGGTCCCCGTCGATCCCCCTTCGTTTTGCTGCTCCCCAGTCACTTACTGCAGGAAGCGCCGTCCACGGGGTGCAGTAGATCCCACCGCTGCCACCAGTTGTCGCGGAGTGTGGGGGGACTCAGGGCCCTGCACCCCCGGCGCCCT
>NW_020711747.1:0-5680 GCF_002925995.2 Terrapene triunguis | reverse complement strand
CCCTACATTTGAACCCTAAAGTTCAAAGTGGGGATCCAGCCTTGACATGGTGGCGCAGCGGTGGGATCGTTTTAACCCAAAAGCCAGTAAGAGATTTTTTTTTCCTTCTAGCTGCTTGGAGAGCAGAGCTGAAGGTAGATGCATATCTTATCTCTCCTTGCCTGAAGGCAGAGGTGTTAAGTTTTTTTTAACGAGGTCCTTTGTTAAGAGAAGGGTTCAATCAGTGAGCAAACTTTGAACTGGTAAAGGCAATTTACAAGTTGAATTGTTTTTTTTTTTTTTTCTTTTTACATCCTCGGGAGTAGCTTGTTAGAAAGTCTCTGTTAACTCAGCAGGAGCCAGAGCTAAGTACATCCCAATTTCAGTCAACTGCAGAGGGTGTGACCCAGCACAAGAAAACAGGAAAATGACTACCAGTGAAGCAGCTAACAAACTAGAACTGGCCAGACTAGAAGCAAAAGAAAATGAGAAAAAACATCAGAGACTGCTTGAAATTAAAAAACTCGAGAAAGAAGCTGAAGAGGAGGCCCATAAAAGAGAAGAAAAAGCCAAAGAGGAGGCCCACAAGAGAGAAATGGAGCTGGAAAAAGCCAAACAGGAGGCCCATGAAAGAGAAGAAAAAGCCAAACAGGAGGCCCATGAAAGAGAAGAAAAAGCCAAACAGGAGGCCCACAAGAGAGAGATGGAACTGGAAGCAGCAAGGACTAGGCAGAATGCAGCAGACCATCCTAACAACTCCTCTCCAGGTACCACTTCCCATCCCAGGAAATTCCCCACCTACAAGGCAGGCGATGATACTGAGGCCTTCTTAGAAAATTTTGAAAGGGCCTGCCTTGGATACAACATCCCTCTAACCCAGTACATGGTAGAGCTGAGACCGCAGCTCAGTGGACCCTTAGCAGAGGTGGCGGCTGAAATGCCTAAGGAACACATGAACAGTTATGAACTTTTTAAAAACAAGGCCAGACTCAGAATGGGGCTAACACCCGAGCATGCCCGTCGGCGGTTCAGAGCCCTAAGGTGGAAA
The DNA here is from genome assembly GCF_002925995.2 of Terrapene triunguis. Lineage (NCBI taxonomy): Eukaryota > Metazoa > Chordata > Testudines > Emydidae > Terrapene > Terrapene triunguis. The sequence goes on along the minus strand of NW_020711747.1, from coordinate 4,653 downwards.
CCCGATGTGTCATTTACCCGACATGCCTACCACATTGGGAAAAATTGGGATGCCTGGATATCAGGAGCAAATGTTAAATCTACGGAAGAGTTGCCCTTCCTATTGCAAATGGAGCAGTTTTTAGAGGGTGTTCCTGAGGAAATAGAAAGATACATCCTAGATGGGAAGCCCAAAACTGTAACCGAGGCGGGGGAGATTGGAGCCAAATGGGTGGAGGTGACAGAAAAGAAAAAAGCTAGTAGCAGTTGGAGCGAATATCAGAAGGGGCAAGCCGAAACCAAACCTTATCACCGGGGACAATCCAAGGCCCCAACCACATCCCAAGGGAAACCCCAGACGCCTTCTCACCCCACCCCACCAGTCTCCACCAACCAACATCGCCCCGGTGATACCTTAGCAGGGCGATGTTTTAAATGTAATGAACTGGGGCATATAAAGGCTCACTGCCCCAAGAACCCCAACCGATTACAGTTCATTACACCCCAGTCACACCAAAGATCCCCAGACCCAGATGCCTCTCTCATACCCTCGGAGCGAAGGGAAACCTTGAGAGTGGGCGGAAAGAAGGTTATCGCTTGGAGGGATACTGGGGCACAAGTGTCAACTATCCACCAATCCCTAGTGGACCCCAAACTCATCAACCCGGAGGCTACAGTGACAATTCAACCCTTCGTGTCACAGTCTGTAACCTTGCCTACAGCCCAGTTGCATGTCCAGTACAAGGGCTGGGCAGGAATGTGGACTTTTGCAGTCTATGACAATTATCCCATCCCCATGCTGCTGGGGGAAGACTTGGCCAACCATGTGAAGCTAGCCAAGAGGGTGGGAATAGTCACCCGCAGCCAGGCTAAGCAAGCTTTCACCCCCATCCCTGTTCCTGAGCCGTCCACCAGAGCCCCGTCGGTGTTACCGGAGACCCAAACACAGGTGGTGGAACCGGATCCCCTGCCAACGACTGCAACAGCCGTAGTGGATCCAATCCCAGAGACCCAGCCAAAGCCAGTCCCGGAACCGGAACTGGCAACGCAACCAGCACCAGAACCATTGCCGGCACGGAGTCCAGCGCTTGCAAACCCGTCTACAACTCCAATGCCAGAGGGCACCAGCGAGCCTGAACTGGCGGAAGCAGCAGATAACCCTACCCAAGAGGCTCAGCCAGAGCCTGAGATACCACATAGTGCACCAGCGGACAGCGGTTCACGGTCAGTGGAAACAGCCCCAGCACCTGCATCGCTTCCAGAGGGACCAAGCCCCAGTCCACAGTCCAAGGAGGAACTGATGTCTCCAGCATCAAGGGAACAGTTCCAGGCCGAGCAGGAAGCAGATGACAGCCTCCAGAAAGCTTGGGCGGCGGCGCGGAGCACCCCACCGCCTCTCAGCTCTTCTAACCGATCCCGGTTTGTTGTAGAAAAAGGACTTTTATACAAGGAGACTCTTTCTGGTGGGCACCAGGAAGACTGGCATCCTCAAAGACAGTTGGTAGTTCCCACTAAGTATCGGGTAAAGCTCTTGAGCTTAGCCCATGATCATCCCAGTGGCCATTCTGGGGTGAACAGAACCAAAGACCGGTTGGGGAAGTCCTTCCACTGGGAGGGAATGGGCAAGGACGTTGCTAATTATGTCCGGTCTTGTGAGGTGTGCCAACGAGTGGGAAAGCCCCAAGACCAGGTTAAAGCCCCTCTCCAGCCACTACCCATAATTGAGGTCCCATTTCAGCGAGTAGCTGTGGATATTCTGGGTCCTTTCCCAAAGAAGACACCCAGAGGAAAGCAGTACGTACTGACTTTCATGGATTTTGCTACCCGATGGCCGGAAGCTGTACCCTTAAGCAACACCAAGGCTAAAAGTGTGTGTCAGGCATTAGCAGACATTTTTGCCAGGGTAGGGTGGCCCTCCGACATCCTTACAGATTCGGGAACTAATTTCCTGGCAGGGAACATGAAAAACCTGTGGGAAGCTCATGGGGTGAATCACTTGGTTGCCACCCCTCATCACCATCAAACCAATGGTCTGGTGGAGAGGTTTAATGGAACTTTGGGGGCCATGATACGTAAATTCATAAATGAACACTCCAATGATTGGGACCTAGTGTTGCAGCAGTTGCTTTTTGCCTACAGGGCTGTACCACATCCCAGTTTAGGGTTTTCACCATTTGAACTTGTGTATGGCCGCGAGGTTAAGGGGCCATTACAGTTGGTGAAGCAGCAATGGGAGGGGTTTACGCCTTCTCCAGGAACTAACATTCTAGACTTTGTAAGCAACCTACAAAACACCCTCCGACACTCTTTAGCCCTTGCTAAAGAAAACCTAAAGGATGCTCAGGAAGAGCAAAAGGCCTGGTATGATAAACATTCCAGAGAACGGTCCTTCAAAGTAGGAGACCAAGTCATGGTCTTAAAGGCGCTCCAGGCCCATAAAATGGAAGCGTCGTGGGAAGGACCATTCACGGTCCAGGAGCGCCTAGGAGCTGTTAACTATCTCATAGCCTCCCCCACCTCCAACATAAAGCCTAAGGTATACCATGTTAATTCTCTTAAGCCCTTTTATTCCAGAGAATTAAACGTTTGCCAGTTTACAGCCCAGGAAACAGATGACGCGGAGTGGCCGGCAGGTGTCTACTACGAAGGAAAAAGGAATGGTGGCGTGGAAGAGGTGAACCTCTCCACGACCCTGGGACGTCTGCAGCGACAGCAGATCAAGGAGCTGTGCACAAGCTTTGCACCGATTTTCTCAGCCACTCCAGGACGGACCGAACGGGCATACCACTCCATTGACACAGGTAATGCTCACCCAATTAGAACCCCATCCTACCGGGAGTCACCTCATGCCCAAGCTGCTATACAAAGGGAGATCCAGGACATGCTACAGATGGGTATAATCCGCCCCTCTAACAGTGCATGGGCATCTCCAGTGGTTCTAGTTCCCAAACCAGATGGGGAAATACGCTTTTGCGTGGACTACCGTAAGCTAAATGCTGTAACTCGTCCTGACAACTATCCAATGCCACGCACAGATGAGCTATTGGAAAAATTGGGACATGCCCAATTCATCTCTACTTTAGACTTAACCAAAGGGTACTGGCAAGTACCACTAGATGAACCCGCTAAGGAAAGGTCAGCCTTCGTCACCCAAGCAGGGGTGTACGAATTCAATGTACTCCCTTTCGGGTTGCGAAATGCACCCGCCACCTTCCAAAGACTTGTAGATGGTCTCCTAGCGGGATTGGGAGAATCTGCAGTTGCCTACCTCGATGATGTGGCCATTTTTTCTGATTCATGGACAGAGCACCTGGAGCACCTGGGAAAAGTCTTCGAGCGCATCCGACAGGCAGGACTAACTGTTAAGGCTAAAAAGTGTCAAATAGGCCAAAACAGAGTGACGTACCTGGGGCACCAGGTGGGTCAAGGAACTATAAATCCCCTACAGGCCAAAGTGGATGCTATCCAAAAGTGGCCGGTTCCAAAGTCAAAGAAACAGGTCCAATCCTTCTTAGGCTTGGCCGGATATTATAGGCGATTTGTACCACACTACAGCCAAATCGCCGCCCCGCTGACAGACCTAACCAGAAAGAAACAGCCAAATGCAGTTCAGTGGACTGATAAGTGTCAAAAGGCCTTTAACCAGCTTAAGGCAACACTCATGTCTGACCCTGTGCTAAGGGCCCCAGACTTTGACAAACCGTTCCTAGTAACCACAGATGCGTCCGAGCGAGGCGTGGGAGCAGTTTTAATGCAGGAAGGACCGGATCAAGAATTCCATCCTGTCGTGTTTCTCAGCAAAAAACTGTCTGAGAGGGAAAGCCACTGGTCAATCAGCGAAAAAGAATGCTACGCCATTGTGTACGCGCTGGAAAAGCTACGCCCATATGTTTGGGGACGGCGTTTCCAACTACAAACAGACCATGCTGCGCTACAGTGGCTTCATACCGCCAAGGGAAATAACAAAAAACTTCTTCGATGGAGTTTAGCTCTCCAAGATTTTGATTTTGAAATACAACACATTTCGGGAGCTTCTAACAAAGTGGCTGATGCACTCTCCCGGGAAAGTTTCCCAGAGTTAACTGGTTAACAATTGTTCTTGGAATGAAACATATTGTTAGTTTTTATATAATCAGTAGTATGTCTAAAGGTACATGTGTCTTATTAACTCTGTTTTCTCCTAGAACTCCAGGAAGAAATCACAGCCAGTGTGGAACCGAACGTCCAACACTATCTGTGATTTGGGGGGCGTGTCATAACTATAAAGGGAAGGGTAACAGCTCTCTGTGTACAGAGACTCCAAATCCTTTTACCTGTAAAGGGTTAAGAAGCTCGGGTAACCTGGCTGACACCTGACCCAAGGACCAATAAGGAGACAAGATACTTTCAAATCTTGGGGGGGGAAAGGCTTTTGTGTGTGCTCTTTGTTTTAACGGGTGGTTCGCTCTTGGGACTGAGAGGGACCAGACATCAATCCAGGTTCTCCCCATCTTTCTAAACAAGTCTCTCCTATTTCAAACTAGTAAGTAAAAAGACAGCAAGGCGTCTTAGATTTACTTTGTTTTCTCAACTTGTAAATGTACCTTTTTACCAGAGTGTGTATCTTTGTTTGCTGTACTTTGAACCTAAGACAGAGGGGGGTCCTCTGAGCTCTTTAAGTTTGATTACCCTGTAA
>NW_020711746.1:0-1413 GCF_002925995.2 Terrapene triunguis | reverse complement strand
TATACTCGGTATCTGCTGACTGACACTGCCAGTGATACTCAGTACCTACTGGCTGTACCCCTGGTTATACTCAGTACCTGGTGGCTGACCCTACTAGTGATACTCAGCCCTTACTGAGAGATGCTGGTAACACTGGGGTATTGTGTCACCTGGAAGATTCTTGGCTGATGGGGGTAGGGAGCTAGGGATATCAATAGCAATGCCTGCAGGGTTGGGGTGTACAGAGGAAAATATGCACTGAGGCCAAAAGCTACATAATTCTCAATCGCCTCCTTGGGGCAGGAAGGGAGAGCAAGAATGGGCTATTAATGGAGATGCACATCTCTGTAGAACCTGGGGTTCCTTTTTGTTTCTCCAGTGAAAAAAGGGGTGGGGAGGGATTTTATCATCCAGACACTATTTAACATTAAAGGGAGAGGAGAGGAGGGGAAGGGAGGAGAAGCAGCGGGACAGGAGTCCCCATACAGCAGAGAGAAACAAGTCTGCTGCCAGAACTGTGTTGGAGGCTTTTTTAAATGACTTAATAAATCCTGTTCTCTCTTCCTCTACCTCAGTGTTCAGGGTGATTTATGGGGAGTTCCTGCCAGTCCCCCATGACTGTGACAGTGGCTTTCTGCTGGGAAGGCTAGACGGTCAGAGCAAGACTGCAGGGGACAGTCCTCTACACCAGTGCTGGGCTATTATGCTATTGACCCTGATTCTAATAGCCATCTAATCACACATCCAGAACAGCCAAATGGACCACTCCCTTGCTGGTTTAGAAGGATTTCTATTACAATCTGTTGTTCCCTATTATTGATAGAGTGGCTGCTATATGCCCCCTTTCATAGCTGTATCCCCACAGTTACCTTGGTGTGGGCATGACCTGCACCAGTTGAAATGAGAGAAGATGGCTGCAATGCTGGGGGTGTGACCGGATGAATGCAGTCCCTCGCTCCACAAGGACTGTTGAGCTCTGATGCTGCGGCTGTGCGGGATGCAAAGGAGAGGTCCATAGCACACACCGCAGACTCTGCCAAGTCTTAGTCAGCAGATTGTTCTGAGTTATGGCCAGCCTGATTAATCCAGGCTGTCTCTGGTGGGATGCTGATTTCAGTGCCTTCTGCTGTGAGGAAATTTCTAGCTATTACGCAGAGGAAATTATTCAGGCTCAGGTTGAAATATCTGTGGTAATATCTGCAGGGTAATATCTCGATGGGACGAACATGAGAGCTTTTCCGCGTGAATGTCAGCCGTTGTCACTTCTGGAAGTGTTGCGTGAACTTTGGACCCAAAGCTAGGATTCAGAGCCATGTCCCTCCTGGCTGGTGTAGGGCCAGTTAGGAAGCACTGGGCCTATTGTTAGTTGAGACTGTCATTGACTCTGTTGAAGACAGGATGCCTCTGACTATGAAGGAAGCTTTCATTAGCTTT
>NW_020711745.1:0-1386 GCF_002925995.2 Terrapene triunguis | reverse complement strand
GTGATACTCAGTACCTGCTGGCTGTACCCCCGGTTATACTCAGTACCTGGTGGCTGACCCTACTAGTGCTACTCAGCCCTTACTGAGAGATGCTGGTAACACTGGGGTATTGTGTCACCTGGAAGATTCTTGGCTGATGGGGGTAGGGAGCTAGGGATATCAATAGCAATGCCTGCAGGGTTGGTTGGGGTGTACAGAGGAAAATATGCACTGAGGCCAAAAGCTACATAATTCTCAATCGCCTCCTTGGGGCAGGAAGGGAGAGCAAGAATGGGCTATTAATGGAGATGCACATCTCTGTAGAACCTGGGGTTCCTTTTTGTTTCTCCAGTGAAAAAAGGGGTGGGGAGGGATTTTATCATCCAGACACTATTTAACATTAAAGGGAGAGGAGAGGAGGGGAAGGGAGGAGAAGCAGCGGGACAGGAGTCCCCATACAGCAGAGAGAAACAAGTCTGCTGCCAGAACTGTGTTGGAGGCTTTTTTAAATGACTTAATAAATCCTGTTCTCTTTTCCTCTACCTCAGTGTTCAGGGTGATTTATGGGGAGTTCTTGCCAGTCCCCCATGACTGTGACAGTGGCTTTCTGCTGGGAAGGCTAGACGGTCAGAGCAAGACTGTAGGGGACAGTCCTCTACACCAGTGCTGGGCTATTATGCTATTGACCCTGATTCTAATAGCCATCTAATCACACGTCCAGAACAGCCAAATGGACCACTCCCTTGCTGGTTTAGAAGGATTTCTATTACAATCTGTTGTTCCCTATTATTGATAGAGTGGCTGCTATATGCCCCCTTTCATAGCTGTGTCCCCACAGTTACCTTGGTGTGGGCATGACCTGCACCAGTTGAAATGAGAGAAGATGGCTGCAATGCTGGGGGTGTGACTGGATGAATGCAGTCCCTCGCTCCACAAGGATTGTTGAGCTCTGATGCTGTGGCTGTGCGGGATGCAAAGGAGAGGTCCATAGCACACACCGCAGACTCTGCCAAGTCTTAGTCAGCAGATTGTTCTGAGTTATGGCCAGCCTGATTAATCCAGGCTGTCTCTGGTGGGATGCTGATTTCAGTGCCTTCTGCTGTGAGGAAATTTCTAGCTATTACGCAGAGGAAATTATTCAGGCTCAGGTTGAAATATCTGTGGTAATATCTGCAGGGTAATATCTTGATGGGACGAACATGAGAGCTTTTCTGCGTGAATGTCAGCCGTTGTCACTTCTGGAAGTGTTGCGTGAACTTTGGACCCAAAGCTAGGATTCAGAGCCATGTCCCTCCTGGCTGGTGTAGGGCCAGTTAGGAAGCACTGGGCCTATTGTTAGTTGAGACTGTCATTGACTCTATTGAAGACAGGATGCCTCTGACTATGAAGGAAGCTTTCATTAGCTTT
>NW_020711744.1:0-36936 GCF_002925995.2 Terrapene triunguis | reverse complement strand
TAGAAGTCATGGATGATGCAATCATAACGAAGCTTACATCACTCTGCTGAACAAATTGCCCTATATCAGCTCTAGAAATCATACAGTGTCGTGCTCTCTTATTTGTCAGTGTTTGATTTTGCAAAGGGACACATTTCTGTTTAGCCAAAGTGAGCAGAGATGCCTCGTACTTGTGTGAACAGTGCAGATAACTTCTGCTATGTTTGTGGTGAAGTGACTTTTGCATCACAAAAGCACAGTATAACCACTATGGTTAAGAAAGCCTATCACCTTTATTTTGGCTGCAAAACTGGAGATCAGGACAAGAGGTGGGCCCCACACATATGCTGCAACACTTGTGCAACAAATCTTCGCCAGTGGTTGAACAGGAAAAGGAAATCTATGCCTTTTGCAGTGCCAATGATTTGGAGAGAGCCAACAGATCATACCAGCAATTGTTACTTCTGCATGGTGCCTCCAGTTGGGAAAGGTGTGTCAAAGAAGAAAAAGTGGACTGTGCATTATCCAAACATTCCATCAGCTATACGCCCAGTACCCCACGGAGAAGGACTGCCGGTTCCTGATGCACCAGAATCATTCTCACTTGAGTCAGACGAGGAAGAGGATGAAACTTCTGGTCCTGAACCATCAATGTCACAGGACCCACATTTTCTCCCATCCTCCTCCTCTGAACCACACCTCATAACACAAGGTGAACTGAATGACCTTGTCAGGGATTTGGAACTACCCAAGAGTAAGGCAGAGCTGTTGGGCTCCAGACTACAGCAGTGGAATCTCCTGGCAGGTGATGTTAGGGTTTCCATGTTCTGTGACCGTCAAAAGGATCTTGTCCCATTCTTCTTCATGGAAGGTGATCTTGTAGCCTGCAACAACATCGATGGTGTGATGGCAGCCCTCAACATCGTTCACGATCCAGATGAGTGGAGACTGTTCATTGATTCATCGAAGACGAGTCTTAAAGCTGTTTTACTGCATAATGGCAATGTTTTGCCATTAATTGCAGTTGGTCATGCAGTCCATATGAAGGAAACCTATGACAACATGAAACAACTTTTGAGGTGCATAAACTATGACCAACATCAGTGGCAGCTTTGTGGCGATTTGAAGGTTGTTGCTCTCTTGCTTGGTCTGCAGACTGGATACACAAAGTACTGCTGTTTTCTCTGCGAATGGGATAGTCGTGCAAGAGATTCCCACTACATCAAGAAAGATTGGCCACTCCGACAGTCATTGGAGCCTGGGAGGAAAAGTGTTCAGCATCCACCACTTGTTGAATCAAGGAAGATTTTGTTACCACCCTTACACATCAAGCTGGGTCAGATGAAGAACTTTGTCAAGGCCATTGAGAAAACACAAGCAGCTTTCAAGTACCTCCGTGGAAAATTTCCAAGGTTAAGTGAAGCTAAGATAAAGGAAGGTGTCTTTGTTGGTCCTCAGATTCATGAACTTCTTCGAGATGATGCATTTGACCATACACTGCGTGGCAAGGACAAGACGACATGGAAAGCCTTCCAGTTAGTGGCAATACATTTTCTCGGAAACAACAAGGCAGACAACTACAGGTTGTTGGTGGAAAACCTCCTCAAGGCATACAAAAGCCTTGGTTGAAACATGTCACTAAAGATACATTTTTTGCACTCTCATCTAGATTTTTTTCCACCGAACTGCGAAGCAGTGAGCGACGAGCACGGCGAGCGATTTCACCAGAACATTGCAACAATGGAGAAACGCTATCAGGGCAAATGGAGCCCATCAATGCTTGCAGACTATTGCTGGACAGTGACAAGAGATGCTCCATTTAATGAATACAAGAGACAAGCCAAGAAGCGCCGAGTAGACACTGAATAGGACTAAACTATGTACAGAATAGTTTTTTGCCTTTTGTTTCATAATAAATTTTATTTATATAACCCTTTTGCTGATTTTTAAAGTGTTACATAAACAGGACAGGTGAAATATTATCATGTAAAGCAACCATAAACACATGAAAAGACCTAGGTTTACAATTTATGATTAAAACTCTACTATCTACACAATATACATAGACATAAAATGTAAAACCTTAAATATCTTAGAAACAGTAGCCAATCAGTTGTTTTAATTGTCATATTTGAATTCAGCACATCAAAATACATAATAAATAGCACATTTTATCTCTGAAGCAGACGACTTCTCAAAAATTGTAGACCAGTGTAATCAGTACAGGTTGGAGGGAGCCATCTTTCTTAGCCACAAAGAAGATAGGTGCTCCTGCTGGGGAAGCCAATCTCCTTCCACAGATTTTCCTCAAGGTACTCCTACAGGGACTGCAGCTCAGGTTGGGATAGGGCATAAATGTATCCAAAACAAACCTCCATTCCAGGTTGAAGGTTGATTGGGCAATTGTATTATGGTGAGGAAGTAGAGCATACACCTTCTGTTTGTCAAATATCATGGCATAATCTAGGTATTTGGCAGGACTTCAGGCAGTGCTAATGAATCTTCAGTTTGTGACTCTGATCATTCGAGGGCAGGAGTGTGCTAAAGAACAAGACTGTCTGTCGCCTGAAGCTGGAGAGGCATGCTCGTCAGCACCACAGGGAACAGAAGAGTACAGATCACAAGTGGCAGCTGATTCGGGGGTGATGAGTGACATGCCAGGAGACACTACCAGGACTAGCAGCACATATGAAGTGCAGATTACCTTGAATTGCTAGATTTCTTGGTGATCGCCAAGGGTAATGACCTCTGTGGGGACTGTCTGATCCGTAATGAGTCCTGAAGAGAGAAATGACCTATCTTAGTCTTGACAAGCTCAGCAAAGTCTTTGCAAAGGATGAGATTTGATGCCCCTTAACCAATTACTGGTCAATGAAGTTGCCAGAGGCACCTGAGTCAAGCAATGCTTTAAGTGGTCATCTGGCATGGCAGAATGCCGGAGGTGAAGAGAAGGGAGATGGGGAGACGTAGTTTGCTGATTAGGGGTTGCCACGATTCTGGCAGATAGGCATCAGTGCAATTCACTATGAGGCAGAGTGGAGCACTATGGGGAGGAGTGGCCCCCTTACTGGGGATGGGCTCTGGCATTTTCCGACCTGCAGGAGGATTGGTCTTTGGTTAGGCACCCTGCTGCAAGATGCCCAGGCATCCCACAATACAGACACAACTCCAGTGCCCAAAGACAGTTCTTTTCATCAGCGGAGAGTTGGGGCTGGGTTCAGTCAACTTATATCAATTCAAAGTCTGGTAGGGCAACTGGGGCACCAGGAGATGGAAGAACTCTGGCTGGCAGAGGTCAGATGTCATGTTGCTTTTCTTGGGCTGGCTCTATTAGCCAATGACTCTTAATACAAAGATCAGTTAAGGCTTTCAGGCTAGGTGTAGGTTACACCCATGCTAATTCATCTTTGATAGTGTTGTAGAATCCCTGCCTCAACTGGTGTCACTGAACAGCCTCATTTCAATGGGTATCAGCAGTCAGGCATCAGAATTCTGCTGCATATTTGGCAACAGACCCAGGACCTTGCCGGAGGGCATGGAAAACAGCCTCTACATTACATTTTCAATTAGGATTATCGAAGATGCCTGCTGTTGCCTGTAAAAGTTCTCAAAGTGTTCAAAGAGAGGACTGGACCACTCTCTGGTGAGCAGACTAAGTACTAATCCTATTTGGGACTGATCTGTGGGGTAGGACAATGGCAGCAACACAAACTGGAGATGTCACTGGCTAAGGAACCCATGAAACTTAGCGTGATTCACATCAAATTTATCAGGTAGCAGCAGCTTGGGCTCATGGAGGACAGAAGACACTCTCTGGTCTTGTATCTGGGCCTGAAATGTTGCATTCTGATTGTCGTGTAATGACATGAGCTTGCGGTTCCTGCAAGTCCACAACAACATCTGAGGTGGGTTGGGCTCCTGCTGGGGCCCTTCTGGAGGGGAGCTCCATGCCATGGGATAAAATCCCCTCTTATCTTCTAGTGGGTTGCTCAAACTGTAACACACTGAGGTGTAGGTGGGATATCCTAGTGGTCAGAACAGGAATCTGACCTAGTGGTTGGAGCAGAATCAGGGCAGAACTGGAGTTGTGGTCAGGAGATGAGCCAATGGTCAGAGCCAGGAGTCAGGATCCAGACCAGAACCAAAGAGGGGGACCTGGAGTTGTGGTCAGGAGACAAGCCAGTGGTCATAGCTAGGAGTTGGGAGTTCTGAGGAAGGTAGGAACTAGCTCTGGAGCAGGAGCAGGCATGGATTAAAGCAAGGGCTGGTACAGGAAGCAGACTTGGCACAGCTGTGGGCATGGAACACATTTAGTAGCCACATTGTAGCACATTGGTGCTGTTGCTACCAGGCTGTTGGCCCTTCTGTTCAATCAGGGAACATTCTCAATTAGTGAGGGCTTAGTGGGCCCACCAAGGTCATTGGGTTACAAGGTGATGGCACCCAGAGCCAGCTGAGTTTCTGACACCCATTTAGAAATATTAGAGAAATTTCTTTATTGGTGACAGTCACAGCATTAATGAATGCTACTTGACAAGTGTTGATAAAGAATCATACAGTCTCATTAGGAAAAATGGATGATGGAGACAGTACCAGAAGAATTTATGGAATGGAAAGTAATCACATATCAGGAAAGGAAACAAGGAGTGCTGTAGCCTATCCCAAGTAATTTGTAAACATACATTTTATTTCTGAAGAAATAAAGAGACACATTTTGGTAATCCCTTAGTTTTAAAATGTATGCATAAGGTTGTAACCATATGAGAACATTTCATCTCATCATGAACGTAGAGATTAATGATGTTTAATTCTTAGTGATGGGCTACAGAGGAAATACATGTTACAGGTTGCCATAATTCCTAGAAGCCATTGGCAGGGATTATCTTTGAGAGTGATCTCTGAGACTGATATTACATTTCCAACTTTGTAATGGTGGATATAGGTGTGTTATGTAGACATTGTGTTGAGAGATACTTGAATATTTCCAGGGATGACAGTAACATTTCTAATCATAAATGATTAAATGGAGCATGAAATTACATACAGTAGTCCCAAACTAGAAGACAGGAATCTTCATTGAACAGAAGTGGTTGTTATTATTAAGGTCATTTTGGTAAAGCTATCATACCTCTAGTGTGTAACAAGATGGGGTGGCCAGTGTTATAGCATAATGGCAGAAGAAATTAGTATTGGACTACCTGTGTCCTTCCCTCAGCAATGTGAGGCACATTATTCTCAATCACTTTCAATATAGTGATGTTACATCCCCAAAGACAGTACTGTCTTACTGGCGCTGTGACTTATTTTTTTCCCCCAAAAAAAATATTGAGTTAGGGCAATGGTGGTATACTGGGGGTGGGGGAGGGAAAGCATTGTACTATAGTGTTTGGCATACACAAATACATAACACATTCATGTGTATGCACCAAGGGAAGAGAATTGTCAGTAAAGGTAGTTCTAGCCTATCTGTCATTCTGACATTTACTGTGTTTATGGTATGTTGAAACAGATTAAAAGGTAGGGAAACATTAATATTTCATTCTAAAAGGACACTGAGGAACACAGCTTTATTGAACTGAAGAGTTGTACTGAAAAAAAACTATTTGTATAAATCTACAAAGTTTTATTAGTATAAGAACTATTTACTGTACTGGAAATTGATTTAAGTGTTAGAGTCATTATCCTTAAATGAAGCTACAAATACAAAGTTCAACTAATGATTCAACATACTGTGGATTAGGGAAAAGATTGTGTATAGCAAAAGTGTATGAACCAATTTCACACCTGCTAAGAATCCTGTTGATGTAAGATTACTCATCTAATAATAGTTGAAACCTATTGTAATTCTATTTTGCTAATTTATGTTATAACTGTCCAGTGTACAGGTATTTCACTGCTTGGGTTTAAGCAAATGTTACTCATTGAAGTCTGAAGGGCTCTGGGAGGTTTGGATTACCACCTGGAAGTTATACCTCCTACCTGATAAAATCTAGGGAGGTGATAGTAGTCCTTTGTTGGAAGAGATTGTTGATGCTTCTCTTCAGGAAGGCAGAGTGCCAGCATCTCTTAAAGAAACAATGTTTAAGCTCTTGGCCAAGAAACTATCCCTTGAAGCTTAAGAATTTTGCCAATCGCTGCCTTTTTTTAGGGAAGAATTTTGAGTTGGTTTTGGAATGGCCACTCTAGCGATATCTGCAGTCCTCAGATTCCCTTGGCCACTCTCTGGCTGATTTTTTTAGCCTAGCACTGGTTTCACTGATATAATTCTTTCTTGGTGATGTACAAAGATCAAGCATCTGCACCCAATTCTCTTAAAGCAGATTTTGAGGCTGCTGGTGTGCCTGTGGATTCTTGCAGAAGAGGGTATAATTGCATTTGAATGACTGATTTTTTTAAAAAAAATTGTTTTCCTGAGATAATCCATAGGGTACTATTGGGCAGTTGCTCTTTTCTGCCAAGGATACTTTCCAACAGGATACCAGGAGTTTTATTTTGTTCTCTGATTAAGCACATATATGAAACCATTAGTGAATGTAGGGATACAGAGTAGCCTGTGATGTCTCCAGAATGTGTATGAGACACACTTCCACATCTCTATTTCATTGGAGACAGATTTGGTAGTCAATCAATTCACTTTGTGTCTAGACACAACTGGGACCTGATTGATAGCTGACTGGTGAAGGGTAAATCCACGTAATGTTTGGAGTCTGGCTGGAGGAAACAACCAAAATAAACAGTAGATCTGATTTTAGCTTCCTTGATTGATGGAGTTGGTCTGCCTTTTGTTAGGCAGGTTCACAACCTGGGGGTTTTGTTAAATTCTCAGATGCTTCTGGATGTTCATATAGCAGCAGTTTGGCCAGGAGTAGAGCTGGTCAAAAATATTTCGATCAGAAAATGCTCTCAATTTTAACACAATATTTTGTACTGAAAATTTTTGACAACATTTGAATCAAAATGGTATATTTCATTTTGATTTTCATTTTGAGCTTATTGTCTTGGTTCATTTATTTCCAACATTTTTATTTCATTTGGATTTGATGTGGAAATTTTTCAGTGTACTGTGCTTTGTCTTGTCACGTGTAACCCTGTGTCCTTTTTTGTTGTTGGAGGAGTGCATGTTATTTCAGATTGGCTCTGTTTTACCCATGTGATGACATTGTGAACAGCATCTTTCAGTTTGTACCAAGCCCCGACTTTGGGTGAGGCTGTGATTGCAGGACATGCCTCTTTGGAGAAAGAGAGCAGTGATTACTAGGCACTGTGTTTGTCTGTGATCCTGTGTGCTGTTATGAACCAAGGCATATTTATTGATTTCACCTCATAAACCTCCTATTCTCTTCCCTCTTCCCCATTTCCCCCATTCTGAATGATGAAAAGATGTAGTGGAAGTGGTTCAAGTCACCCTGAAGTTGTCTGACTCCTTCACAAACAAACACGTTTTTTTCTGATGCTGCTCCTAATACAAGTAACATTGCACCATCCCTCACAGGTCCCATCTGAGAGCTGTGTTAATGGAACAGGCCCCAGAATGAGGCTGCTCAGAAGCACCATTCTTCTATGTAGCAATTGGGGGTGGGGAAAAAGACCAACACTCGAGGCTTGCACTAGCTCAGTGGAGAAAGTGTTGGGGAAGCTCCACGCCATGAATCCCAGGAAGTGAAGGGAGAGAAACCAGATTGCCTAGAGGGCCAGTCAGCAGAATTCATTTTGTCTCAGGCAGACATCTCCTCTGGAGGAGAAGGTTAATGTACTCTGATTAATCAAGCACTATATGAGGTTGTTTCTCTTCTATAGGCTGACTCCCAGTGGGCCAATGCCTTAGACCATCAGCTACAGTTTCCTCTAAAACTTTGATCCATTACTTCAGTTCTAGAAAGGTTGCAATTACTAGTCACAACTTCCTTCTCTGCTGAACATGGTTTTGATGGGAACATGAGTGGGGAAGGTAGTGCTCCCCCACATTGCATTTCTCTCAGTTGCAACCATCACCATGCATCAGCCCCCTCCTGCAAGATGCATTATCCAGACATCCTCCTGGGTTAGGCAGCATTTCACAGTTGGTGCCGGGAACAGTCCCAGTGCCATTTTCCAGCTATGAAGATGTAGGGTCACTCTGAGCTATGACCCCAAATGGCTGGGGACATTAGCTGTGCTGAAATACATTGAACATAATCACAGAACACATGCAGCAGTTGAGCTAGCTCTGGAGAAAAGTTAACAAGGACTGGGTCTACTACAGAGCAGAGATTGACACCAGCAATGTTTTCCATGATATTAACAGCTGAATCCCCCAGCAATATTCCACAGCCCACAGCAGCATGTGTTCAGAGGGGGCAGATATATGATCACAAATACCCTAGGCTATGTCACGAACCACAGCATATGAGAGGATGCTGGCTGTGGACATGCTTCCTTCTCTCCTGGTGGATAGAGGATGAGGGCTTCAGAGGCCTTATGGCTACAGCTGCTCCCAGGGGAGGAGATACCTTCCACCCTTTCTATTTTGCTAAAAAGGCCAGATCTGTGTGCTGCTGTGGGAACTGCAGCACAGAATGCCCTAGGTATCTGCGAAGAATGGATGATGCAACTGACTACATGTCTGTTACACCCCACTGGGTGAGCAGCAGCATAAAGGCTAGCAGCAGCACTAGGAACTTGTACACCCTCATGTGACAGCCCACCACTCTTTGCTTATGTTATGAAACACAGCATACCTCCAGAATCAAATTATTTCCAGACAAATTGTGTGCTGTCCTGGAGGAGTGGCTAAGGCCATACACCCTCCATGCTGGGTTTGTGGCAACAAGTAATGCATTAAATATTGCAAAAGCAGGGCAGGAAGAGGCTTTCCAACATGTCCCTTGCTTCATTCACTCACTTAATGGTCGTGAGACAATTGCTGGAGAGGGATGCCTGGGTGAAGGCACTATGTCAGTGGCCAGGAAGATCTGTTGCCATTTCAGCTGGTACAGTGCAGCATACCACATACTTAGCTAAGGGGGACACTTTCTCTGCCTCACCACCAGATAAAGCAGGAGATGGGGACCAGGTGGAACGCCACCTTTAACAGGCTGGAAAATCTGTCTGAGCAGATAGCAGGAGTGGTAGCATTCTACATCCCTGGCTCCAGAAAAGCATAGACAGACATTAGCCTCCACTTTTCACCTTCCCACTGGCCATTCATGGTGACTCTAATAGACATCATAGGTTACTTGGAAGTCACAAAGCTAGTCAGCAGGGATGATGCTGGAACTAGCCAATTCTCTTACAGTATCTGTTGGGGAGAAAACTGACGTACATGAAGAGGTCTAAAGTGTGACGACAATGGTGAATCCTTGGTAGGTGGGAGTCATGCTGTGTCTGCTCTTCTTGAAATATGCCATCCCCAAATCATAAGAGAGAAGAAGCACTATTTAATGGGAACATATCTAGAACTCCGATGCAAAAGCATCATGGTTTCCATCCTCCCAGGTATCAGGCAGGCAGGCCCCACTTGTAAGAAAGGCTGAACATCGTGGTGACTGAAGTCATTGCTCCTGGCCCTCTAAGACATGGGCAGCAGCATCCTCACCACTAGGAATTAGCTGAGGTACTCAGGGTAAAATCCCCATATATAGATGCAAGAGTATTTTGAATTAGTCCTTGTGAGAGAGGATGGGATGGGTGAGGAAGAAAAGTCTACATTTTGTGGGTTTGGGGGGGTGCTTTAACTGTAGATATTGTTTGTAACAATGTTTCTTTTGTACGTGTACCTAGAATTATGTGTAAATGAACTTTAAATTGAAATATAAATGTTCTGGTCTGTAGATTCTCAAGGCTAATGGTCTCAAGTAAGATTAACCAGAGATTAATGTAATAGTATCTTTCATTAGCTCTGGTGTTCTATTTGCTATACTGAGGGTGAATTAACTGCTTTCTTATTACTCTCCCCTACCTCCTTTTCATCCTTATACTTCTCTTTCCACATATGGAATGTAGGTAACTCAAAAAACATGATTCAATGAGAACTAATTACAAAATACAAGAGTGGGTGGTACAATTTGCATTGTTGGAGCTTGAAAGTTTTGAGTTTGACATGTTTTCTGATGACTTATGTGTTCACATATTCCATAAAATGCAGAATTACCCCTGAGACATCCAAGACAAAGAAGATGCCAAGAAACTAATGTGTTTGCATTTCCAAGTTTCCTTAGAGTGACTACAAATACAGTATAATTTAAAGTGGAAAAATACATCTATATTATTATTATTATTATTATTATTATTAACAACAACAACAATAATTTACATTGCCTATTGTAGGTAGCCTCAGCCAAAAATAAAATAAAATAAAATAAAAAGATATGACACGTGTGTTTAGGGGAATGAAAGGGAACAGGCTGCAACTTCACTTGACATAAATAAATTTATATATATATATATATATATATATATATATATCCATAAACTCACTTATCAAATCAAATTCCTGTGTTAACTCCATATTAAACCTTGTATGCCCACAGATTTCCCAGTGCTCACTCTTTGGGAGGATCAATCCTTAAGCTCTAAATCCTCAAACTACCCCTTTTTCCAGAGTCAGTCTTCAGTGCAGGGTTGCTTTAAAAATAAAATATCCCCAGTCTACTTTTGGACTGTTAACTCCTTGCACCAGGGACTAACACTTCTTGAATGCCTGAAAAAATGCCAAACATGTGATGGCCTGAGGATATAGCCCTTGGTTTTGGTGACAGATGTCCTGGATTTAAATGTAGGAGATATCCTGTGGCAAGGGGTAAATCTATGGTTCCTTTATAGAATTAAGAGAATAGTGGATTTTTTCATTTGGGGGTCGAACTGAAAAATCCAAAAGATATTTTGGTTGGGTGTATGTGTATATATATATATATATATATATATATGTGTGTGTGTGTGTGTATGTGTGTATATATATTTGTGTGTATGTGTGTATATATCTTTTTAATTTTTCATTTCATTTTGAGTAAATTTTCAGGTGTTTTTCACCCTTTTTCAAAATCAGCTAATTTTTTTTTTAAAACCCCCATTTTGAAACAGTCAGAATGTTTAATTTCAAAGCTGTTGAATTGAAATGTTTCAGAAATGTTAAAATGGAAGAGTTTGGCACTGCCAAAAAAATTAGTGGTTTTTTTTCCAGCTGAAACTATTAGTTTAATTCACAAAGGTTTTGGTACCATTAAAATGGCATTTTCTGATTAAATTTACTATTAATTGAAAAGAATTTGCCCAGGTCCACTCCTTTATTTTTGGGGTGAAATTCTTTGGTCTGTGTAATGCAGGAGGTCAGGGTAGGTGACTATAATGTCCCATCTAGCTTTAAAATCTATGATAAATAAATAATAATTGATCAGTATCTCAAAAGAAAATATTTCTCTCTCATCTTATATGGTTGTCAGTGCTAATGTATGCATGTGACCAAGAAACACCTTGAACCCCTTTCTTCACACTTACTACTATACACTTACTACTTACCTTCCAACCACCTTTCAGATTCTCTGACATAAGGTGTGGATCTGATATGCCACATTTGATTATCTATAATTTCTGAAGATGTATTTTGCAGCAAATACTATCAGTAGTGAGGTGTTTGTATTCCCTGGAACATCTGCTTTCTAATGTGGAAAAGAACATGATTTTTTGTCTTACCATGTAGATGCTGAAGCCAAGAGGAAATCAAATCTGGGAGGAACTAGTGGCACCATGTGCATGTGTGCAATTTCTTTTGCGGATTCCATTGTCATGTAGTCTTAGAAATTAAATAATAGTCCCATGCTACATGGCTACTGACTGTACTACTTTCTGAAACAAATTCTATCAGGAAACAAATTCCAGCTGCAACTTAAACATTTGTTTTCCAGGAATATTCACCCAAACAAAACTTTAATCACCCAGATGTTTATGAAAAGGAAATATAAAAGGAATACAAAAATGGCAAATTGGAATTCAGATTCTAATTCACCAAAATGTTTGAAATTAATTTTTCCACTGTTGACTCTCATTTAATGGTAAGGCTAATTTGCTTTCCACCACCAAAATGGCTCCCTTTCCTCAGTGGGTGAAATGAAACATCAAATATATTTATGCAGTTGTTTCTGAAATACATATACTATGGTTGGGATTTTTCTCACATCTAAGTATGGGAAGTCAAGGGGGTAAAATTCTCATTGACTGAAATGGGATCAGAGATAGATCAACAAAGAGCTTTTGAAAGTCCAGCAGTGTCTTTTTGGTGCAGACAGACAACAGATTACATTTCCAAAATGAAAAGGCTCCTTGGATGACATCATTAACATATGGTGTGTATTTATTGTTCGAGAGTAATGGTCTGATATGATATTGATTATGAAAATTAACATATGTAAGGGACCCCAGAGCATGGCATAGGTGTTTGTATATGCTTTATAAATAAATAAATAATCCCTACCTCACATGTCAATGAAGATGCTAGAAAATAATCATGTGAAAAGTGAACAAATCTCCAAAGGAATTAAAAAATACTCCTCTAAAATGTGACAGAGATTGTTTTCCTACTTATATATTTGATTTGCTTGTTAGCCTTTATTTTGAAAGAGATGCTAGCGGGTCTTAATACGTTCAGATCATATCTGTACACCTGGGCATTTAATGTCTTATGTGACACTGAAGATTTCTTTCAGTCTTTGGAGAGCTCTATGGTATGCCTAAACACTGTGCTTAACTTTGAATGTCCTTCCTCTTGTGGGTGTGACTTAGACCCCTGATATTATTGAATACACAGTAGATTTTTTTTTTGTCTGTGAATAAGATCTTTTTTTTCTACTGATAGAAAACAAGACTATAAATCCCAGTGGTGGGACTTGAAAAATTGGGTTTGTGTGGTTAAAATCTTTTGAAAATTCTATAAAGCAGCATGAGACATTGTTCTATTCAATTTCTAGCTATTGATCCAACCGAATGCTTGTTTGGAGATTGCCTTTGCAGCTTTAGTTGAACATAAGAAATACTTTTCTCTTTAGAGATAGGGTGGGTGGGGATTTTGTTTACAAGGGACACATATCATATATACGGATTTCTCTTGCTGAGGTCAATAAAGGAGTTTTGCCCTTGAAAAAAAGTATTGTACACCTCCCAGCTGTAGAGCTTGCTTATGTGTTAATTGCAAAAAGGATAGTGAACAGCTGACAATTGGGAAGATAAATGCCTAGACTAGCTGAGGAAAATAGTTCTGATTAAAGATATGTCAAATAAGGCAGTCTGCTGGTGCATCAGATGCCCTGTGAGAAAACTAACACTGGAATAGATTCAAAGCTGCAAGTGTCAGATTTTAGGCCAGAGGAGATTGAGACTGTCATAAAAAGAGGAGAACTATCTTTATGAAGGGAGACACGAGCTGACCTAGTCTCACTGCATCCTTACAGGCTAACCCACGGGTAGAATGGATATTGGTCTCAAAAGAGGTGCCTACATTCGTTGCCCTCACAACAGAAACAGAAAGATAGAGACCTGTTTTCAGAAACAATGAGCTAAAGGTAGTCAGAATACAGAGGTATGCTACACATTGTCCTCATCTTTCTCCCTCCCTAGGAAATATATTTTTCCTTATTCTCTTTTATATCATTAAAATTATATTGAACTGTAATGATGAATCAATGCATACACAACTATATATATATTTTTAACACTGAGTATTAATCCTAGCATTGAAACAGTGTCATAGTAGTAACATTTGGTCTGTACACAGTACCATAAAACAGAAGCAGTATCTACAATAAGTTCATAACATATAAAGTAATCTATCATTGATAATGAAGGTACTTGCAAGCAAATAACATAGATGTTTGTGATTAAAATGTCATTCAGCTGAGACCATCTCTTTGAGATGAATGGGGATACGTCACACATCTTTAAGTCTCCAGTGCTGCAAATGGATGTGTGGAGCCTTTTCCTCACAGATCCAGATCTGGGATAGGGGCTTTGCATTTCCATTCTCCTACCCCTTAGCACAGGAATTTCCCTACATCCCCCCTGAACTCATACTTCCCCAGGTAGTGTTGCCAGTTTAGTCATTTTCCAACTAGATCGAATGGTTTTAAACATTTTCTAGTTGGAAAAAAAATCCATTTAGTTGTTGGTTGGAAATTTGAATTGAAATTGAAACATTAATAGATACTTTAAATACACATATATGATCAAAATCCTTGTACCTTAAAAAGCATAATAGGTTTGAAAAGTATGAACAAACACTAGCTTCTTCACACAGCTGTGTTATTTTATGACAATGTTGTTGCACTCATTTTGGCAACGTTGGCCAACCTAATAATTTCAAATGATCATTTATAAACAACAACAAATCATAAATTCAGATGCTGATGTCTATTGGAGTGTTATGTTTAAAATGTGGGGCTGAGAGTTAGTGCCGAATTGCATTGCTGACAAAAAATGTACAAAACTTGCTTACAGCAACTGGGCAGCTACAGTAAGCTTAACTCCTCTTTTTTATTGAAATTTCGTGAAAGTTTATGCATATATAGAAGGAATTAATATAATTTCTCATTTTGGGGACAACTAGATTAGTATGTTTTAGTGCCTTTGCTCCAGAATGCTACATTTGAGCATTTTGTATAAATATGTTTCCTAGTATGCAAAGATTTTTATTTGCCAAGGTTGTCATCGTCGGTATCTCGAGAGGTTGGTATCATGGGAAGTTTCAGTACTAAACATGTTTATTATAATCAGTTTTTCAAAAGTCAGTTTAAATTAAATACATTTTTTTAAAATATTGATTTTTTTGTTTGTTTTAGAAATTTAAAACTGTTCCGTTATTCAGTTTTTACCGGGCTCACCCTCATTCCCCTGTAAGTTCGAACACCCCCTCTAATTTCAATTGCTGGGGAAACACTGCCTTCCTGCCTCCAGATGGTACACACATGCTTCACAGCCCCACAAACTTCCCACCTCCTTCTAGTCCCTCCAAGTTCAGCAGTGCCATGGAATGGCAAGGAAGATGGAACTGATGGGGGCAGAAGGTTTAAAGCAGAGGGAATGGGGAAAACAGGGGAGGAGAAGGGACAGGGGCCTTGGAGCAATGGACATGATGGAAGGAATGTTGGAGTTGGAGCAGATTTGCCTACTTGTCTTTGAAAATTTGGAGAGTGGCTAAATTTAAACCGCTGAAAACCAGGATATACAAAGTTAAGGTGCACATCCCACCCCTGCAATTGAACCTTAAATCTGTCCTCTTTAAGTGATGCACCAGCACATCAGTAATACACATATTAACACACCACCATTAGAGATTCTATAGAGCACTCTGGTAACAGAGCACATGAGCACTGTAGGACAATGTCTAACACCATCGAATTGCTAAGGCAAAACTCAGGTGTAGGTCAGACATGTCAAAGAGAAGGTACCTACATGTGACCTACACGAAAACCCTAGCCTACTCCACACCAATCACCCCACACTTGTTAAATGTTACCAGCCCTCCATTCTTGTCCTGAGGATTCATTCTGACACATCCCCTTCATCTACTGCTCACTATGTCAGGGAGGACACTGTCATGTATGCCACAGCCTGCTGACAATCCCCATGGCAAAAAGAAAAAAGACACCATGTGCACCTCTGCAGACACAACCTATGTAACTCAGCATTGAAATGAGATATATGTGATCCTTCAAAGTACACATGCACCTCTTGTCATATCACAGTGACAGCTCTGGCAAGATGCCCCAACTAATCCTTCCACCATTTAATAGATCTATTCCTTAAGACAATGAAGTCAGTTGAAGTTGCATGCAGATAAATGTTGGAGTTTAAATCTGTGGAGCACAACACAAACAATGGCACATTCTCTTAAAACTTCCTCATGTCTATTTATTCTGACACCCCACCCCGTTACTAGTCATTCTCAGTAGTTATTGCCTGCTCCGGGGCAGAGTTCAGTTTGCGTTGCTGGGGTGTCATGTAACTTATCTCTTTTTCCTGGTTTTCAGAGGTTTGTTAGCTATTCTCTATATTCTGGAAGGGCATGAGGCACCATTTGGCAACCTTAACCCTCCACTAACAAAGTTTTGGGGCATTTAATTGATAACTTTTCTGCTGGCCAATGCTTAGTTGTGTTAATGTTTCTACACAAAATTTCTGGCCTTCACGGGTATTTTCAAGGTTATTTGATGTTGTATAGAATTACATTACATTAAATTACAAACATGATGAAAATGCAGTATTGACTTAGGTTTCATATAGTCTATATTATTTTGTAAAGCAATATTGATTCATCTTCAGTTTGTAAGGTCAGCATAAAGTTTACAAAGAAAAATATATGAGGTTTGGCAATATTATATGGTGCTTGCCTATTAAAGTACTAAAATGTGAATAGCTGCTACAGGAGCTTTTCTTTAAAAAAGCTTTAATATCCTCATCAACCCCAAGATGTATTTATTTGGTCTATGTTTTGGCTTATAAAAATGAATATAATGATGCAATTATGATGATATTTTGCACTTCTAGCACACGTTCATCTGAACATCTCTGTGTGTACTGTTATCTATCCTTCAGGAGCAGAACACAGATTTCCTGACTCACAGCCTTGTGCTCTATGCATTTGACCACAGATGCCCTGAATAATACTTTGCTGTTCCACAATATCTAGAATCTTGAAGCACTTTATAACCTTGAATGAATGTTGCTTCAGCACATCCGCTTGAGGTAGGTA
Organism: Terrapene triunguis; assembly: GCF_002925995.2. Lineage (NCBI taxonomy): Eukaryota > Metazoa > Chordata > Testudines > Emydidae > Terrapene > Terrapene triunguis. The sequence continues at coordinate 20,243 of NW_020711744.1, read as the reverse complement.
AATATTAATAACCCTCTCAAGAGGGAGATAATGAAAAACAGCAGAATTAAGTGACATGCCTAAGATCACATGGGAAGTCTGTGGTGGCAGAACCAGAAATAGAACCCACAATTCTCAAATCCTGATCCTGGACTGTGACCGCAAAACTATCCTTCCAATGCTTTACAACATTAATTGAACAATTCTGTAATGCGATATTCTGAGAATTACCGTAATTTATAGGAATCTCACTGAATCAAAGCCTCTGTCACTATTGCATTAAGACTAAGTAGGCCTGATTTAGGAAAGCACTTAATCAGGTGCTTTAAGTCCTATTGACCTTCAGTGTAACTCAAAGCACCCTTCCTGAGTGGGTATGCTTTCCTGAATTGATGTATGGTTGAGGACTGGCATTATGGAATTAGAGTATCTAGTTTAAGGGAGGAGTGCTGGTCTTGTGGCACAGGACAGGGACTCAAGACAAGCTTGAGTTATTTTCCTAACTTTGTCACTTGCTTCCTTTCTGATTTTTGCTCAAGCCAAATAGATTACACACACACATCCCTTCAGCTTATATCATATAGTAAAATTGTATGGTATGTAGTGGGGGGAAAAAACGTATTGAGAATCTTCATGATGGCTATCCTAAACTAGAAAAAAAAAAAGCATTACCATGGCTATTTTTAGTTGACCACATTTTTGAGAAAGGTCACACAGGTTCCTCTTTTACTTGCTTGTGCAAATTTATTCTAACACTCATGTAACTATCATACCACGTGGTTGAGAAATTCTTCAAGCAAGAAAACATGGTAAATTAAGTTTAATTTCCTTGACGTTTTGCGTTCATGTAGAGATTAAGAAATGTAATTTGTTTGAATCCCGCAGTTTATTATTAAAATGTTAATTACTTTTATATATTAGCATTCTCCTAGACTGCCAGCACTTGATTTATAAAATTGATAATATATTTTTGCCATGAAAAAGAGAATATATTTAGCTTTATTTTTAATGATCATTTTAGACATTTGTAGTGTTTATACTATTTTCATATTATAGTATATACAATATATGCAACAAAATCCTATGGTAAATCTTATACAGTCTTCAACAAACCGGCAAAATACACTTTCAGAAACAAAAGACCAAAGCTCACCTTGACAGATTAGGAAAGAATATTGTTTCAATCTATGCTCAGTTGGCAATAACATTGTGGGTTTTTCACCTTCCTGGGAAAAGCTGGATGTTTTTGAATGCTTCTACAGTCATGTTTTGCTGTGACAAATTTTGGCAAAATACATTGTGAGAGGAGTCTTCTAGCAGGACTCAGTTTCGTGAAGAAAACTCTCATAGAATCAGGAAGTGTTTGCCTGGACCTTCAGTATGTTACAGGGTATAAGTAAGATTGTACCATCTTGCAATAATTCAGACATGTATACCCTTGTCTGTAGTCCTATCCACATGTGAGAGGAGGGGGCAGGGATCTGGCTGCAGATTATGGTATGGATTGCATAGGAGATAGGATTAAATCTAGATTTCCCTTTGATTGTTTGGGCCTGCACAATTACTGCTGGGTGCGTCACTGGAAGTATTACTACCAGACAACTGTGTTAGTTTTTTCCACCCATGTGTTTGGTATGTTAATTAGTTAACACAATTGCAACCTTTTCTTCTTTAAATGGTTGCAGACATGTATTCCATTCAGGTGTGCGTACACCGAGAGCAGATTTTTTTCCTGCAGCAGTACCTGTCAGGGCATGCCCTACACTTCCTTGGTGCCCTTCCCAAGGCTAAGTAAGGGCAGTGCTGCCCCAATACCCACTCTGTCCCTTGTTACCACCTTTGGCCTGAGTCAGAGCTCCCCAGGCTGATTTTCTCTTTCTGTTTTTTCTACCGTTTCGCAGTTTGTGGCTGAGTCCTTAGCAGTGTAAATTGTTAGTAGGAGCAGGGGCGGCAGGTTTGTATAATTTTGAGGGATGCCCAGAACGGATCCAAGTCCCGCCCTGCCCCCCCACCCCACACACACACCTGCCTTGCAAGCCGTTGTATATTATTTAAAATAATGTAAAAATGTGAGGGCTCTGGGGTGGGGCTGGTGATGAAGGGTTTGGGGTGTGGGAGGGGCTTGGGCACAGGGTTGGGGTGTGGGGGGTGAGGCTGCAGGATGGGGCTGGGGATGAGGGGTTCATGGTGCAGGAGGGGGCTCAGAGCTGGGGCAGAGTGTTGGGGTGCTGCGGGGGCAGGCTCTGGGGTGGGGTGAGGGATGAGGAATTTGGGGTGCAGGCAGGCTGCCCCGGGGCTGGGGCCAGAGAGGAAGACTCCCACAGCCCTCTCCCCGCTGGCAGCAGCAAGCTCCAGGGGAGGAGCCCCCCTCTTCCCTCTGACAGCACACTCACCTCTCACCACTGTCACTGCACATGCTCCTAGGGCTCCTCTCGGGTCCAGGAAGCCCCCTTGCCTCCCCTGTGGTGGAGGCGGGGGGGGTGCTGCCATCACATGTGCGCCTGCTCCCCTGTTGCTGTCCCTCACTGGGGGTGAGGAGGGGGATGCCCCTGACCCAGCGTGGGGCAGGAGTGGTGATTGCAGGTGGGGGGTGGAGGGCCTGTGCTGGTGGAGGGTCACGTCGTAAAAGGGAAGGGTCCAAGGCGGAAGGGCAGGGGCAGGGTCAGCCTGCCCTGTCACTAGTGGTTGGGGGACACAAGGACCCTGTGGTGGCAGTTGATGCGGGGAGCCAGCAGAGTGGAGTGCAGCGCGGAGCTGCAGGGGGCAGCCACTGGCTTGAGGCACGGACACTCCGGGGCTTGGGGGAGGCGTGCAGGGGCGGCAGGCAGGGCCGGGGGACACTCGGGGGAGGCGGGCGGGGGCGGCAGGCGGGGCCAGGGGAGAGACCCGGCCCCAAACATTGCTGGAGCCAGGCCCCCGGGCCCTGAATATTGCTTGAGCCCAGGCACCACCAGCCTATATAACTCGCCGCCCTCAGTAGGAGTTCGTACCTGTAGTTTAGAGTTGTGTTAGTTTACCAGGGTAGAGCTCGGTGTGCTAATGTTCATACACCTGAGTGGAATACAGATCTGCACCCACATCTTGAAGAACAACAGTTAAAGCAAAAATAAATAATTGTGGGGGTTTTTTTTATATCCACGCTTTCCTGTGCATGTCTCATTCCCCGCTGTGTGTGAATCAATGTTTTGTTTTGTTTTTTACTAAGAAGAGTTTCCAGATCAGTTTGAAGTCCTGGAGTTTCTTACATGATTTGGTGGGTTACAGTCTCTAAGGGAGCAGTTCACACAACTTGATGGATAGAAGTGGAGTTTATGTACTAAAAAGGGCGGGGGGGCTGTGAGGAGGAGTGCCAAATGAAATGCTCTTTGGATCTCATTTTCTTAATAAAGGAAGAAGTTAAAGTAGTTATAAAAAAGACAGATTTTTTGATTAGATAATCATTAGGTACAACAGTCATAAGGTTTACTGTAGCTTTTATCTTGTTACTGATGAGACATTTCATTATATGATTTCAGTGTGTCACTGTTATCTCTTGCATTTCAAAGTACTAGGTAGGCATTTTTGTTAGCACCCTATACACATTTTCTGACAGCTTACAAAGTTAGTTTCAGCAACCTTATGATTTTATTTCCAGGGTATTATTTATGAGTTACAAGATAAGCATTTTCAATGCACACTTAAATGATTCACTATAGCATATTGTATAATTTCAAAATTATGCTATATTTAGTATATAGTTCAACATATGCTTGTGTTTGATCATTCAGAAAACAATCATTTCTGGGATTCAGCTACAGCAATATACTGTACAGTAACTCCTTGCTTAACATTGTAGTTATGGTCTTGAAAAATGTGACTTTAAGCGAAACAATGTTAAGCGAATCCAATTTCCCCATAAGAATTAATGTAAATAGGGGGGTTAGGTTCCAGGGAAATTTTTTTTTTGCCAGACGAAAGACATTACATACATATGCAGTATACATTTTAAACAAGTTCTAATCCGAGGATTGTCTAGGGACCTGCTCATGAGCTCCCTGAGATTCTCCTAAAGCAACCCTGTTGATATCAGGTGGGATATTTCCCAGGGAATGCCTTGCTGCTAAATGATGAACTAGCACTCGGCTGAGCCCTCAAGAGTTAACATGTTGTTGTTAATGTAGCCTCACACTCCACAGGTGGCACCGAAGGAGGCAGGAGGGAGGAGACACAACAGTCGCATGGCAGTGGCTGCAAACACTTCCCTGCGGAAACTGAACGTGATGATAAACCCATGCTATCCCACTAGAGCGCACCACTTCCTCCTCCGGATGGCGCATGCACGGCTGCACAGGCGCCAACTTTCCAAAGTGCCACCCTCAGCTCCCGCTAGGCCCTCTCCCAGTCCATCCCTCCCCCGGAGCGCACCGTGTCCTCGCTCCTCCCCTCTCCCCCCAGCCTCCTGAACACTGCAAAACAGCTGATTGCTGTGGGCGGGGGGAGGCTGCATGCCTCCCACCTGCAGCAATCAGCTGTTTCGCAGCATTCAGGAGGCTTGAGGGGAAGGGGGAGGAGAGAGGACGTGGCGCACAGCCTCCCCCCCCCACGCCTCCCACCTGCAGCAATCAGCTGTTTTGCAGCTTTCAGGAGGCTCGGGGGACAGGGGGGAGGCTGTGTGCCGCATCCTCACTCCTCTCCCTTCCCCTCCCAAGCGGGAGGTGCAGGGAGGGAGGGGGAAGTTACTGAATTGTGGGGCCTGCCGGCAGGCTGGGACACTGCAGGTGTGTGGAGGGAAGCTTATGGGGGGCTGCCAACCCACCCTGGCTCCAAGCCCCCCATCCACTAGCAAACTTTAAACAAGTATGTTCTCTAATAGATCAGTGATGTAACAACGAAGCAACATTAACTGGGACGACATTTAATCTCTCTCTATCCAGATACTTCCCAGCTGGTGATAGATTTAAGGCAACCTACTATTTCATGTGTCATCCTATGAAAGAGAAATAAGCTTCTGTGCTAAAGAATTTTTTTATCTCTGTAATTAAGGCATATTGGGCAAGTATGAGTGCAGTTTGGCTGTATTGCCTTAGAGAATGGACGGGCGGGGCACATGTAGACAAGCTCACTTGGAACCCAGTCCTCCAAGGTTCTGAATTCCCCTGAGAGGTGTTGTGCATTCACAATAATAATTGAAGCCAAAGTGACTGGAGCATAATTAATTCCTCTCTGCAGAAACTTAGCACTTTACAGCGTGGAGCCTTGGTTTGCTATTTGTTTTACGAGTCTCTGTGTGAAAATGTATCCTCAGCTGAAACCCATATAAAGTTCCAGGGTTCTAACATATGATTCAGAGAGAAGCCAGAAATAGACTTGTGGTGGTGTGGTCTTTGCAATTTCTCAGTCTAAGCTCCAGTAATAACTTTTGTTCAACACAGAACTTACAAAACGTAGACTTGAACATCCCCAGCAGAAAACAAGGAGTATATAAAAGCTTCATATAAATCTTACACTGGTTTAACAGGAGCACAAATATGAACTTTGAGGAAAGAGGGACAAGCAGATGAAAATAGATCAATCTATCCATCCCAGGGTAGTTGGCCTCTGAGGGGGACAGCCAGTTGCCCTACCTGTGACAGATTCTGCTGAAAAGAATAACCAAACCCAGATCCACCTGTGAATAGTTAATTACTTAACTGGGGTACTATTAGAGACTGGCTCAGCAAAGAGTGATGCACTGTTGGGGGAAGAGTGGCATCTGTCTGAACACCCAGCAGAGGCCCAAGCCCCAAGCAGGGAATTCAGCCTGAGGGTGTTCCTTGGATAGCGGGGCAAGACATAAGATTGATTAAACCAGAGGCCGAGAGTTTCTTTTGGAGTAGCTGGCTAAAGCTTTTGTTTGTTTTCATATTGTCCTTCTCTGTTAAATAAATGATACCTTCCAAAGAGGATACACTTTAATACTAGAAAGGGCTCTTTGGACTTGTATATACCCCTGGTGAAGGGAAACTGAGGCAGGAGCACCCCTGCGGCACACCTAACTGCAAGGGGGCATGCTAGTGTGACCTCCATGCCATTACACCATCCAAATTATATAAGGAACTGGGCATTTTGGATCTGTTGGCATCATATGCTTCTTATTACTTCAGTTCATGATTAGACCTTTATAAATGGGTTAAATGAGTTCTTATTCTGACTCAACTTCTCTTTGCATGTTAGTTTGATTCAAATATCAGTTGTATTCTTTCTGCAATAGAAACATTAAGGTTAATTTTTTACCTAATGCTATTGTGTAATTGCCTATGCAAGAATAGACTATCATTTTGTTTTACAATGCATGTAGCAAGGACTTAAAATGTAAATATGTGGTGTTAGGTATTCTTTAAGTGCACTATTTAATTATTCGCTTAGACCTTAATGATTAGTAATGTCAAAAGTAATGTTTTTACAGTACTTGTGGTTTTAGATGAGCTTGTAATATCTTTCATTCTGAGTTAATATAACTAATGCAATATTCATGTGGGACGACGCCAGAATATCGATCATATTAAAATCTAACCTGTGTAACAATGGACAAATAAGTGACTTTATGTGCAAAACCTACCGTGTGTTCCTGTGTTTCTTTGAACTACTCTGTTTATTATTTGTGTTCTAGAGTATCCACTGCAAGGGTGTATCTAAAATTATTATTCCCAAATAAATATTGTACATTCTGCCCATTGTTTAACAAACATAATATAATTTCATGAATCTAGGAAAACAAAATGGTTCTTTTTTGGAAAGGAAAAATTTCAGTTCTATAGTTTTCTTTTGGGAAACTGGAGTTTCCCATAGTTAGAATACTACTTTTTTGCTAGCGGTTTTCATATGTTATTAAATTGCTCTTGTTATTTAGCAATGCTCATGTTGCAAAGCAAACCCCAATCAGCGGGATGATTACCTCTACGACAATTTCTATTAAACTTGGTATAGTAGCAATGGCCTATTGTCATGCTCCCCTGCTATTACAGAATTCCTATTTAATGAGACTTACGTGAAAAAATCAAGTCTGATAAAAGATGCCACATACAGTAAGCTGCACTGTTGAATTTTTTAATGAGTATGCATATTAAGCACCACATACTCTATAAAAAATTGACTGTGTTGAAAGGCAGGTTTTGGTTTTGTCCGTGAGTAATTCTGTAGAATATGTTCATATACTCTAATCATGGATACAAACAGTAATTGCTGGCTAATCTTTGTTTCTGAAATGCAAGGCAATGAGATGGAGAAATTTTCTTAATAATTCTAGAAGTGCTAATACTGTTTGGGGGCATAATTTGTACTGTACATCCTTTATCTTTTTCAAACAACTTTACATGTGAATATGCTATTGTAGATACCTGTGAAACAGCTGACTACTCCTATGCCTTAACCAAGGTCACCAATGTTATGCACAGAATATCTAGGGTTTTGTTAGAATCAAGAAAACAGAGATCTGTATGTTGCTATATATAAATGCTCAGCCTTCAGATCTCAGTTTATTCTGTAAAATGAAAAGTTTTGTTTTGTTTAAAAAAGACAGTTTTAAATGTAACTGTATAGTGACATTTGGGGCCCAGGACTGAATTTGCTGGTGCATTTGTTAAAATACAGGGAAAAAAACAACAAATATTTTCATGTTTTTAACGAATAAATGTTTCATTTAATTTAACAATACAATTCTCAGTCTGTAGGATTCCATGATTAGAAGAAGACTGCAAATATGTCATTGTGGTGTGTGCATGGATATAAGTGCTACCTAACGGCTATTCTGTGAGGTTTTGGTGACATTAATTGGATGTTACTTTATGTTTATGATTATGCTGTCAGCTCAAAGGAATGAGGTTAGATGGTAAGCTTAGTAATAGAGATTCATTAAAATTTGTAACTATCTAGTATCACTTTTCTTTTAAAAAGAGTATTCCTCTTACTTTCAGGCAAAACAGGCACTTTAGAAAATTGGAGAATTTAATCAAATGTGTACAGTTAAAAATGCATATTTGTATTTTAGTCTCAGTCTTAGCTGGACTATCTCTGTTAATGAAGGTAATGGGTTGTAAATGACATAAATAAGTAGGAAGTCCAGCTAAGGTTTGGAAGCAGTGTCTTGTTTCTAGTTATTTTATCACTGCAGTGTGGTAGGACCAAGGGTGTGCACAAGTGGGGGGGGTGGGGGAGGGACACAAGCAGGGGTACTGCCCCCGCAAAAAATCTCTGTGTTCCTGCAGCTGGTGAGGAAGGAAGCAACAGGGCAGCAGGCTACCGGCTGAGTTCCTCCTTCTCCACCCACCCCCACCTACAGATGCAGCCTGCTGCCTCTCCTTCCTTGTGGTTGGAGTCCCACATGTTGCCTCTGCCTCCAGCCCCTGGCTCACCTCATGGGTGCCTGCAAAGCAGACGGCAATGCAGGGACTCCAGCAACAGGGAAGGAGAAGCAGCAGGCTGAAGCTGTAGAGGTTAGGGGAGGACCCCGCAGCCAGCCACTCTGCTGCTTCCTCCTGCCCAGGTTGCAGGGACATGGAGAGTGCAGATGCCGGGGGAGCCTCTGTCTCCTTGCGGCTGGGCGTCCCTGCCAGAGGCATCCTGAGAAAGGGTGGGGGATCACGCAAACCTTTAATTTGTATGTGTTTAACGTGCCCCTCCAAAAGTATTCAAATTTAAATTCCTTTGCACACTCTTGGAGAGAATGGGACTATTTCTTTTTCAGGGACTTGGAAATCTTCCCATCTTATCAACATTTTACCAGACTTTTAGTTTGCCAAAAATTCAGATAGCCAACTGGCTGTCAAGCTGATTGTGATTATCCAATCAAAACAATTGCTTTTTTCTTATTTAAATTTTGACAGTTGTCATGTTTCATCAGTCACATCAGATTTCTAGGCTTGATTCCCCTGTCACTGACAGACTGTAAGTCAAGAGCACCTCTACGGAAGTCAAAGGAGTTATACCAGTGTAAAATTGATGTAAAGGAGAGGACAATTAGGCCTTGTTGGTTTACTTTTGCATGGTGATGAAAGATAAATAATGCAGTATGGCACAGCAATCATATTTCAAAAGTTTTCATAATTTTAAATATTACAGCTCCTATTATAGAAAATACCCATGGCCCTCTTGGATATTCCCTGGAAGGGTGCAGAAGCTAGTTCAAAATCATGTTTCCAAGGATAGTGAAATAGAGCTGAAAAGCAACATCCCCTCTCTGACTTTCTAAACCCTGTAACACTGTCCTGGTGCACCATCAAGGAGAGGAGAGCTTAAGTAAGTGAATTCTTGCTTCCGTCACTCCTAGAATATATATATGCCAGAGCTGATTATGTTCACTGGATCTTCACAGTCCGCTGGAGCTTCAATGTCCCTTAGGCTTGAATAGCTTCCCTGTGTGACCCCTTAATGGGGAGATGACTGGCACTTATCTGGAAGTTAGGTGAGAAATAGAGGAACCTTCTGTCCTCCCACTGGAGTTTTGTTGGTGGTGCTGAGGAGTGGACAGTTACATCCTGTTGCTACAGCTCTCTGTTGGTGTGCTGGGGTTTGGGGCTACATAAGAATGGCCATACTGGGTCAGACCAAATGTCCATCTAGCCCAGTATCCTATCTTCCCACAGTGGCCAATGCCAGGTGCCACAGAGGGAATGAACAGAACAGGTAATCATCAAGTGATCCATCCCTTGTTGCCCATTCCCAGCTTCTGGCAAATAGAGGCTAGAGACACCATCCCTGCCTATCCTGGCTAATAGCCATTGATGGACCTATCCTCCATGAATTTGTCTACCGTAGTTCTTTTTTGAACCCTGTTATAGTCTTGGCCTTCACAACATCCTCTGACAAGGAGTTCCACAGTTTTACTGTGCGTTGTGTGGAAAAAATACTAACTTTTTTTTTGTTTTAAACCTGCTGCCTATTAATTTCATTTGGTGACCCCTAGTTCTTGTGTTATGAAAAGGAGTAAATAAGATTTCCTTATTTACTTTCTCAACAATAATCAAATAAAATCAAAAGTGATTAGTATTAAATAACCAACAGCATGGTCTCTCTATTTTCTATATTTGGTGATAGTAACAGAGTATTTACTCACTATTATCCACATTTACCATATAGATCCTAGGCCTCTGAAGCCAATGGCAAAACAGGATCTGACCCACACTAGCATTCTTAGATTATGATTTTTTCCCCTATGAGTCCTGATCCCAAGCCCATTGGAATCAATGGGAGTCTTTCCATTGATATCAACAGGTTTGGGATCAGGCCCTCGGACATCAGTGTGTGGGAATAGTTAGCAAGTGCTAACCACACTATAATATTTGAAAAGACTAGATATGTAGGACTGAAAGGGATCCCAAGAGGTCATTTAGTCCAGTCCTCCCATGTTGAGGCAGGACAAACTTTTCCTCATAGATCAGTTTTTTTTAAACCTTTTATCATTTCTGTTACTCTCCTCTGGACTCTCTCCAGTTTGTCCACAACTTTCCTAAAGTGTGGTGCCCAGAACTGAACACGATACTGCTGCTGAGTGCCAAGTACAGCAGGACAATTACCTTCCAGGTCTTACATACAACACCCTTGTTAATACACTCCAGGATATTAACCTTATTTGCAGCTGCATCACATTGTTGATTCATACTGAGTTTGTGATACTCTATAACCCCCAGAGCCTTTTCAGCAGTACTACCAGTTCACCAGTTATTCCCCATTTTGTAGTTGTGCTTTTGACTTTTCCTTCGTAAATATAATACTTTGTACTTGTCTTTATTGAATTTCATCTTGTTGGTTTCAGACCAATTCTCCAATTTGTCCAAGTTATTTTGAATTCTAATCCTGTCCTCCAAAATGTTTGTATCCCCTCCCAGCCTGGTGTCACCCACAAATTTTATAAGCATACTCTCCACTCCACTATCCAAGTAATTAATGAAAATATTGAATTGTACCAGAGCCCTGAGGGACACTACTAGACACACAATCTGAGTTTGACAGTGAACCATTGATAACTACTCTTTAATTACAATCTTTCAACCAATTGTGCACCCACCTTATAGTAATTTTATCTAGGCCACATGTCCCTAGTTTTAACTAAGAGAATGTCATTTGGAACGACATGAAAAGTCTTACTATCAAGATATATCATGTCTACAGCTTTCCCCCTCATCCATCTGGCCAGTTACCCTGCTAAAGAAGGAAATTAGGTTGGTTTGGCATAATTTGTTCTTGATAAATCCATGCTGACTATTCTTATAACCCTATTATCCTCTTTGTACTTACAAACTGATTATTTAATAATTTTTTCCTGTATCTTTCCAGATATCAAATATATCAGATATAGGCTGACTAGTCTATAATTCTCTGAGTCCTCTTTGTTCCCCTTTTCAAAAATAGGTGTTGCCCTTCTTCAGTCCTCTGGGACCTCACCCATCCTCCATGAGTTCTCAAAGTTGATCACTAGTTCTGAGATTGCTTCATCTACTTCCTTAAGTATCCTAGGATTAATTTTGTCAGTTGAATACATCCAACTTATCTAAATATTCTTTAACCTGTCCTCTCCCTATTTTGATTTATGTTCCTTCACCCTTGTTATTAATATTAATTGTGTTGAGTATGTTGTCACCATTAACCTTTTTAGAGAAGACTGAAGCAAAATAGGCATTAAACGCCTCCTCCATCTTGATGTCTCCATTATTAGCTTTCCTTGCTAAGTAGAGGACCTACACTTTCCTTTGTATTTCTCTTTCTCCTAATATATTTATAGAACCATTTCTTATTGTTTTTTATAAATAAATAAAGATATCCTATCTCCTAGAACTGGAAGGGACCTTGAAAGGTCATTGAGTTCAGCCCCCTGCCTTCACTTGCAGGACCAAGTTCTGATTTTGCCCCAGATCCCTAAGTGGCCCCCCCTCAAGGATTGAACTCACAACCCTGGGTTTAACAGGCCAATGCTCAAACCACTGAGCTATCCCTCCCCCCCATGTTCTTTGCTAGGTGTAACTAATCCTTTTTTGATTATTTAGATTATTAAAGAGCTCCTGATGAAGCCATGTTGGCCTATTACTATTCTTCCTATCTTTCCTTAGCACCAGGATAGGTTGCTATTGTGCCTTTAATATTGTGTGTCTGAGAAACTGCCAACTCTCCTGAACTCCTTTTTCTCTTAGATTTTCATTCCATGGGACTTTACCTACCAGTTATAAGTTTGTCTGGGTTTTTTGTTTGTTTGTTTCTGCAATTCATTGTCTTTATTCTGCTGCTCTCACTCCTTCCATTCCTTACAATCATTAAATCTATCATTTATGATCATTTTCATCAAAATTCCCTTCTACCTTCAGATTTGCAATCATTTCCTTTCTGTTAGTCAGAATCAAATCTAAAATGGCTGTTTCCTTGGTTATTATTTCCATTTTTTTAAACTAAACATTGTCCCAAATACATTCCAAGAACTTATTGGACATATTGTGTCTTGCTGTATTACTATTCCATCAGATGTCTCAGTAGTTAAATCCTCCATTACTATCAGGTCTTGTGTTTTGGATATTTCTCTTCTTTGTCCCAAAAATGCCTCATCCTCCACCTTTTCCTGATTTAATGGTGTTTAGAAACCCCCTCTCACGATGGCACCTCTGTTTTTCCCCTTTATCTTCACCCAGACATGTTCTCAGGTCCAGAAGGCAGTGAGAGGCAGATGAGTTGAAAAAGCGTATATATTCTTGATGTATCATGCTATACCTTCTCCCTTTTCCCCTATCTGTCCTGCCTGAACAAGCTGTATCCCTCTCTACCAATATTCCAGTAATGAGATTTATCCCACCAAGTCTCTGTGATGCCAATTAAGTCACGTATGAGAGAGAGCGAGAGAGAGAGAGACTGCTCACCATCTTAATTGTTTGTCTGTATTTCAACATATGTGACAGGCTTTAAAAAAAGTATTTAAAGGAAAGTATTTGAAGTATTGTTTTTTCTAGTTTGGAGTATACTTTACAAGACACCGTAAGTGTCAGGACAAAATAATACTGAACAATAAAATGCAGTTTGCTGTGAAATTACATTTGTGTTAAACCATATATACTGACTTCAAAGGCAATGGCTGTCCTTCTGAAGGTATATCTCTAGTCCTATGGTTTCAAATTCACAGAGCTGCAGTGTCTATAATAATGATATCAAAGGCAAATTCTTGGCTTAGTACATTAAAAATGAATGATCCCTGGATTGTTGTCTGTTTTTTAAAGAAAGAGGAACTCTGCTTTAAAAAACAAAATATTAATTACTTGTGATCCACTAAAAATAAAATAGAGAACTATAATAGCTGCAAATATTACATCAACCTGTTTTGAAGTTTTATCGATCCACAATAATAAACAAAGTTGCAGTAAAAAATAACGTGGCACTCTTCAAATAAATTAAATTGTTGTTATAGCCAGATGAACATTTCAAACTCACTCTTGGCTTTGAAGAATCTTTTGTGTATAGTAAACAGCCCTGTAGAGTGTTTCCAATTCTGAATGCAAAGCGCTAAATCACCATTTCTGAAACCTGGCAGGGACATCACTCTGTTTCACAAAAACTTGTTGGAAATGTATGCCATACCCAACACTGTAGTTTGACTACCTTATTCCTTTCATGAAATGAAACAACAGCCATCAAGAAGTCTTCAAAACCAAGAGTGGATTATCAACTAGTGAAGAGGGGAAAAAAATAGCAAGAGAATGCTTGATAAATCCAGAAGAGAGAGAGAGAGATCCAAAAGGTGGTAGACTGGATTTTTTTTTTCATATACTACATCAACTCTGCATGTGTATATACAAGCAACATAGCTAATAATTTTGTAAATCAGGGATGCAATTAGCTCTGACAGTATTATTATAGCCCCATTTACAACCACATTCTAGCACAGGGGTCAGCAACCTCTGGCACGCGGCTTGCCAGGGTAAGCACTCTGGCGGGCCGGGCCAGTTTGTTTACCTGCCACGTCCACAGGTTCGGCCGATCGCGGCTTCCACTGGCCGCGGTTTGCTGTCCCAGGCCAATGGGGGCTGCGGAAAGTGTAGCGGGCGGAGGGATGTGCTGGCCGCGGCCAGTGGGAGCCGCGATCAGTCGGACCTGCGGACACGGCAGGTAAACAAACTGGCCCGGCCCGCCAGGGTGCTTACTCTGGCGAGCCACGTGCCAGAGGTTGCCGACCCCTGTTCTAGCACATATGTGCATATTAAGCTTTTAAAAAAAGCTGAAGACACTAGAGTCCAGTTCTGGACCAGGTTGTGCATCAATATAGGGGCCTGGTATAGAGTCATGCTAACCAGGCTCACCTCTCATGGGACTGTCAGCCCTTGTGCACAAAGTAGGCTACTTCTTCATGACTCTGAAGAAGGCTAAAACAGTAATGGAACAATTGGCCAGCTGCAGACCTAGTGTAAATAGTCTAACCTCCACTGCAGGCAGTGGAGTTACTACACTGCTGAATCTGGGCCACAGTCTTCGATATCAGTAATTCAAGGTAAGTGTATTAAAAGGATTAAAATTTTATCTTCTTTATGTGTGTGTGTGTGTGTGTGGTTCTGCATATGTGTTAAGTGGTTTTTGGAGTGCTTCAAGTTTAGAGTTCCCAGCTTGATATTTAGTACCCCAAAATATGGACACAGTTTTTATTAAAATATTAATGAATTCAAATTATTATAATAAGATAAATGGTAACATTAATCTTTCTGAAATACATTGATAATTTGTTATTTTTGATAGTTGGGAAGTTCTGGTTCAAAATATCACCATGACTCTGACCACTGAGAATACAGTATTTCTTAATGAAACTTAACAATTATTGAGAACCTTCCTATGTCCTTGGCTTTTTCGACACTGCCAGTCAAAATGTGTCCTCCCTGTGGACACCTCTTGTGAGCTTTTCAGATTCAGAACAATTTATAATGAGTAAATCAAACAATCCTCTAACATGTTAATAGCTTTAATTTCCTCCTTCTCCTCAAGGTCTAAAGATTTAATTGCTGTATTGAGAATATAAAAATGAATATTATAAATTGGAATTAGTCAGATGGTCAGAAGGAAAAAAGTGCTGATATAAGAAACAATGAATGGTACATAAAAATGAAAGACTTCTGGCTACTGTTCATGCCATGCATACGGAATACCTTCTTGTGTTGCACTATGACAGTAAATATTATTTATTTTAATGAAATATATACATTTATGTCATTATAAATTTATTTGTATGCTGTAAAAGCATTTCTGGAATCAGACCTTTATTATAAGCCAATTGGGGTATGTACAAGGAGCACTGCTGACCCAAAGGGAAATAAGTAATTAATGAAATTGTGTCCTGGCGGAATGTGGCCTTTAGTTATTGGTTATAATGTCTCATAGGGAAAATAAAACTGGCCTATAAAAGCCAGTAATTGATTAGACTATTCTGGGTACTTTTATATAAATTACAGGTTATACTATATGCATTTATAAGGCATTCATCATCACAGTATTTGGCCATATACTTATAATATTACATACTATATATGTTAGAATGAAAATACTTCAAACATAACTGTGAGATACAAGATGTCTAGGGAATTCAATAACAAGTGATAGCATGGAAACCTTGGTAATGAATTTTCAGTATTTCTATTTTAGAACAGTTGAATTTGTTTATAGACTTATTGGCAATATTTTTGTGATTCATATTTGATGTACACAATCTTTGTATGTGTATGATAGTCCTATACATTTTTAAAATGTGAATCTTAAGCATTAAAACAAAAAGACTCCAATTTTCAGTGTATATATGCAGTCTAGCACTTGACAAGATATAGCTCAGAATATATGTTCTCAATTTAAAGAGATATAGTTTACCTGAACATATGTTAGATTAATAATGTGGCCTAGAGTATAATATGGCCTAGAGTAAAGTCAGAGGAGGAGTCCCCATTATAGTAAGAATGTGTGTTTCAAATCTTTACACTGTCAAGCTCAAGCTATATCAAAAAGAGACGGTGGATGCATGTTCAGTTAATATTTGATATTTTAAAATTAACATCAATATCTGAAAGTTATTGCAAACCTAGTATTTTCTTCTGTCCCATAATGATAATGTCAAACATATTATGGTGTCATACAATCCTCTTGTTGCATTATGGGGAATAGATCTGAATCAGTAGTATTCCAAGGCTTCCTCTCCTGCCTAAGGCCATGATAAGGAAAGTCATTTATTAGCACAGTGCTTATTATAAGATATGTTTAACTGGATTGCAGTTAAAGTAATGAAAATGTGTTCAAGGTAAATCAAAATGAGCCGTTCATATTTTGGATAATAAAATCCTTCTTCGGTAAGTTTGTTTATATTTACAAATGATTTTTTTTACTGTTGTTGTAAAATTAATTTGTTTTCATTTTCAACAAGGATCCTCAGCATCCCATTTTGCTGACTCAAAGCAATCCTGCTTCCTACATCTGCAATAAGCAATTAGAGCTTTTATACCAAATATGCCTGAAGGCTTGAAAAATAAAACATGGGATAATAAAACAAAGGCTGCTTCTAGCATGGCAGAGACAAGAACTATTTAAATGACTCTTAAATTTTAACTTGGTATGCTTTACAAACATGGCTTATTTCTCAAAAGCTAGAAGTGAATGAATCTGACTTCAGTAAGAAAGAAAATCATTGATTTTAAATGAATGGCATTATGTTTTACTCTATATGTATCAGTTAAGTTCCATAAAGTTAAAGGTTTGCAGTAAGCAAATTTGGGGCCTGGTTCTGTAATCATTACTCCTATAAGTATCCACTGATATCAGTGGGAATTGCACAAATGTGAGAATCTCAGACTGGATTCTCTATTTAAAAATAAAAAGATTAGACTGCTGATTTAAATGTTAACACTAATAATTAAAGTAAATAGAATTAATCAACTTTACACTAGATGAAAACTGACTTCTTGCCTTTTATAGATTTTTAAGCCCAGAATGAACCATTAGATCACTCAGTCTTATCTCCTGTATAACACAGGCCATATAATTTCACCCCATTACCCCTGCATTGAGCCCAATAACTTGTTTGACTAAGCATACCTTTTACAGAGGGGCATCTGGTGTTGATTTTGATTGCATCTCGGGATGGAGAATGCACCACCACATCCCTTTGTAGTTTGTTGCAATGGTTAATCACTCTCACTGATGAAAATGTGCCTTATTTTGAATGTGAATTTTTCTGGCTTTAACTTTTAGACATGGGTTCTTATTATGCTTTTCTCTGCCAAGTTGAAGAGACCTTTAGTCCCAGGGCCTGATTTGCAACCCTAGGCACAGCATCTTCAGCACTTCCCCCGCCTATAGCTGACTTTCGTGTTTTCTGTAAAAAATGAAAATTTTAACCCACTTTTAACTTTTGGGCACCTCTAGACATGTACCTACTGTGCCTAACTGGAAATCCGGCCCTGTTTAGTACCGGCATTTTTTCCCCATAAAAAGTACTTTTTACATTGTACTGAAGTGCCTCTCAAGTTTCTTTTTGATGAGTTAAACAGATGGAGCTATTTAAAAGTCTCTCACTGTAAAGCATATCTTCCGGCCCTCAGGTAATTTTTGTGGTTCTTTTCTCAGCCCTCTCTTGTTTTTCAACATCTTTTATTTAAAAAAAAATATGGACATCAGAACTGTAACACAGCATTCTAGTATTGGTCTCACCTATTCCATAAACAAAGGTAAAATCACCTGTCTGCTCCTACTCCCCTGTTTACACATTGAAGGATCACATTAACCTTCTGTGTCACAGCATAGCACTGGTTGCATATATTGAGTTGCCTTTCCACTGTGACCCCTAAGTCCTTTTTTGAATCACTGATGTCTAAGACACAGTCCCTCATTCTGTAGGTAAGGCCTACATTCTTTGTTCTTAGCTATGACTTTCTTTGCTGTATTAAAATTCATTTCTTTTAAAGGTGGGAAAGGACTTTTGTGATCACCTAGTCAGACTACATAATACATTAAAATGCATTGTATTTGAATGGGCCAAGTTAGCCAAGCCATTTCTGAATGGCTTCCTGCAAAGTGGTTGTCTCTGAATTATCTAATTTCTTCATGTGCTAAGATATTTTGCCACATTCCATTTCAGTACTTTACATAGCCTAACCCATCATGAGTAGTGTATTGTATTCCCATAAGAGAGTAGTATTTTTGTAGCAAATATGTCTACAGTTGTTGTTTTTTTAAGGGAAGTCTGACATCTGTCTTTTCAAAGAAACCATTAAGTCAACATTACCATTGTTATTCTCACACTAACCTTTTATATTTCTATTAGTGATTTTAACCATTAATGGAAGAAGGATCAAATTCCTTGAGTTACCTTCTTTTAATGAGGTCTGAAATGAAGACAGACAAGAATTAGGGCTTTAAGTGTCAAATCTTTAGAGCAGTTGTTGCTCAATACGAGGAACCAAATCATACCACAAATGTCAGTCATAAAATATTGAGTAGTTTGAAGAGCCATACAATTTGTATCTTCACCTTAATTTAAAAAAATCTGTAAGCTTACTATATGCAAATATCGCTTCACAAGATCAAATTCAATAAAGATAAGTGCAAATTGCTACACTTAGGAAGAAAAACAGAAATAGAACATGGGGAATAATTGGCTAAGCAGTAAGTAGCACTGCATAAGAGGTTCTGGGGGAGTTAGGGTCCTGGGTAAATCAGAATTTTTATTTTATGTTTTAAAAGAAAAATAAGAGTGTAATGGCAAAATACTGAATTTCATAGCATTTGCAGAGAATTACTTTTACAATTAAAGTTAGTCGTTTTGAAAGACTGAATAAAATTTGCAACTAACTTTAATCAATTGTAAGGACTGAATGAATTTCATGAGTAAATTTAGTCAATCTTTAGGAAAAAAGTATTTAAAATATATAGAATGGGGGCATTTCTGCGTTCTCTGGGGAATCATGATTTACACAGAGCCCTAGTTACAGTGGATCACAAACTGAATGCAAGCTCTTGCAAGCGATGCACTTGCAAAAAAGTCTAATATTCTGATATATATTATCAGAAGTGTCATATATAGACATGGAAGGTAATTGTTCTGCTCTATTCTCCACTGGTCAGGCCTCAGCTGGAGTATTGTGTTCAGTTTTGGGAGCCATGTTTCAAGAAAGATGTGAACAAATTGAAGGGAGTCCAGCGGAAACCAACAAAGATGATACAAGGTTTAAAAAACCTGACCTTTGAGGAAAGGTGGAAAAATATCTGGACATGTTTAGTCTTGAGGAAAGAAGAATGGGGGATGGAGACCTGATTACAGTCTTCAAATATGTTATGGGCTGTTGTAAAGAAGACAGTGATCAAGTGTTTTGTATGTCCATTGAAGGAATGACAAAAATGTACAGCAGGGAAGATTTAGGCTAGATGTTAGGAAAAACTTCCTATCTATAAAGATAGTTTAATTACTGGAATAGGTCATCAAGGGAGATTGTGGATGTTTTTAAGACCAGGTTAGATCAACACCGGTCAGGTATGGTCTTGGTATCCTTGCCTCAGTGCAGAGGGATTAATTAGATGACCCCTTAAGGTTCCTTCCAGTCCTTCATTTCTGTGGTTTTATTTGTGTGGTCCTATTGTGGAATCTTGAAAACATTTAAGTTTAGCTTGATATGAAAAAAAGGCTGCAACAGCAAAAGGCAGTAGTACTAATATTTCCCTAAAATTCAGGAACTTTGGATTTTTTATGTGTTTAGAAATTCATACAATATGCACAAATCCTGAAAAGCTAAAAGCATCAAGCTAGAGTAAATACTTTCATTTTCATCTGTTGAACATTTTAAGGAAAGTTAACATCGCTGCAAGTTTAATTTTAAGTCTGAAAGAGTTTTGATCACATGTCACTGAGGTCATACGTTATGTGAAATTATAGTGTAGGTAGACTTGGAAGAAAAATAGGACAATAGCAAAACTGCTTCAGTATGAGCCATGAGGAATTTATCTATGCAATATAAGGATGAGCACTGAATTTATGAAGATAGCTAGCCATGCACACACGTTTTTCAATAAATTGACCTTGCAGGACAGAGTAATAACTTGCTATCAATGAAAAATGTATCACTCTTTGAAATAGTCACTTGTTGTGGTTACTATAATGCTAAAATGTTACTCTACGTGCTCAGATACTTTTGGCTTGTATGGCAACACAATAGGATATTTAATCTCTGAAAAAGATTAGTACTATACATGTACATAGTAGATCCATTGGGGTCACTGAGAAATATAGCTCACTAGAGTGGTTATAGACTCATAGACTT
>NW_020711743.1:0-5234 GCF_002925995.2 Terrapene triunguis | reverse complement strand
ATAAGCTTAGAAGTTTTTATGCAGGCCCCTACATTTGAACCCTAAAGATCAAAGTGGGGATCCAGCCTTGACATGGTGGCATAGCGGTGGAGATCGTTTTAACCCAAAAGCCAGTAAGAGATTTTTTTTTTCTCCTTCTAGCTGCTTGGAGAGCAGAGCTGAAGGTAGATGCATATCTTATCTCTCCTTGCCTGAAGGCAGAGGTGTTAAGTTTTTTTAACGAGGTCCTTTGTTAAGAGAAGGGTTCAAAGGGAGCAAACTTTGACTGACTGGTAAAGATAATTTACAAGTTGAATTGTTTTTTTTTTTCTTTTTACATCCTCGGGAGTAGCTTGTTAGAAAGTCTCTGTTAACTCAGCAGCAGCCAGAGCTAAGTACATCCCAATTTCAGTCAACTGCAGAGGGGTGTGACCCAGCACAAGAAAACCAGGAAAATGACTACCAAAGAAGAAAAAGCTAAAGAGGAGGCCCACAAGAGAGCTATGGAGCTGAAAGAAAAAGAGATAGAGCTGAGAGACAGAGAAGAGAAAGCCAAAGAGGCGGCCCACAAGAGAGAGATAGAGCTGAGAGACAGAGAAGAGAAAGCCAAAGAGGCGGCCCACAAGAGAGAGATGGAGCTGAAAGAAAAAGAGATGGAACTGGAAGCAGCAAGGACTAGGCAGGGTGCATCAGACCATCCTAACAACTCCTCTCCAGGTACCACTTCCCATCCCAGGAAATTCCCTACCTACAAGGCAGGCGATGATACTGAGGCCTTCTTAGAAAATTTTGAAAGGGCCTGCCTTGGATACAACATCCCTCCACCCCAGTACATGGTAGAGCTGAGGCCGCAGCTCAGTGGACCCTTAGCAGAGGTGGCGGCTGAAATGCCTAAGGAACACATGAACAGTTATGAACTTTTTAAAAACAAGGCCAGAATCAGAATGGGGCTAACACCTGAGCATGCCCGTCGGCGGTTCAGAGCCCTAAGGTGGAAACCCGATGTGTCATTTACCCGACATGCCTACCACATTGGGAAAAATTGGGATGCCTGGATATCAGGAGCAAATGTTAAATCTACGGAAGAGTTGCCCTTCCTATTGCAAATGGAGCAGTTTTTAGAGGGTGTTCCTGAGGAAATAGAAAGGTACATCCTAGATGGGAAGCCCAAAACTGTAACCGAGGCGGGGGAGATTGGAGCCAAATGGGTGGAGGTGACAGAAAAGAAAAAAGCTAGTAGCAGTTGGAGCGAATATCAGAAGGGGCAAGCCGAAACAAAACCTTACCACCGGGGACAACCCAAGGCCCCACCCACATCCCAAGGGAAACCCCAGACGCCTTCTCACCCCACCACACCAGTCTCCATCAACCAACATCGCCCCGGTGATACCTTAGCAGGGCGATGTTTTAAATGTAATGAACTGGGGCATATAAAGGCTCACTGCCCCAAGAACCCTAACCGATTACAGTTCATTACACCCCAATCACACCAAAGATCCCCAGACCCAGATGCCTCTCTCATACCCTCGGAGCGAAGGGAAACCTTGAGAGTGGGCGGAAAGAAGGTTATCGCTTGGAGGGACACTGGGGCACAAGTGTCAACTATCCACCAATCCCTAGTGGACCCCAAACTCATCAACCCGGAGGCTACAGTGACAATTCAACCCTTCGTGTCACAGTCTGTAACCTTGCCTACAGCCCAGTTGCATGTCCAGTACAAGGGCTGGGCAGGAATGTGGACTTTTGCAGTCTATGACAATTATCCCATCCCCATGCTGCTGGGGGAAGACTTGGCCAACCATGTGAAGCTAGCCAAGAGGGTGGGAATAGTCACCCGCAGCCAGGCTAAGCAAGCTTCCACCCCCATCCCTGTTCCTGAGCCGTCCACCAGGGCCCCGTCTGTGTTACCGGAGACCCAAACACAGGTGGTGGAACCGGATCCCCTGCCAACGACTGCAACAGCCGTAGTGGATCCAATCCCAGAGACCCAACCAAAGCCAGTCCCAGAACCGGAACTGGCAACGCAACCAGCACCAGAACCATTGCCGGCACGGAGTCCAGCGCTTGCAAACCCGTCTACAACTCCAATGCCAGAGGGCACCAGCGAGCCTGAACTGGCGGAAGCAGCAGATAACCCTCCCCAAGAGGCTCAGCCAGAGCCTGAGATACCACATAGTGCACCAGCGGACAGCGGTTCACGGTCAGTGGAAACAGCCCCAGCACCTGCATCGCTTCCAGAGGGACCAAGCCCCAGTCCACAGTCCAAGGAGGAACTGATGTCTCCAGCATCAAGGGAACAGTTCCAGGCCGAGCAGGAAGCAGATGACAGCCTTCAGAAAGCTTGGGCGGCGGCACGGAGCACCCCACCGCCTCTCAGCTCTTCTAACCGATCCCGGTTTGTTGTAGAACAAGGACTTTTATACAAGGAAACTCTTTCTGGTGGGCACCAGGAAGACTGGCATCCTCAAAGACAGTTGGTGGTTCCCACTAAGTATCGGGTAAAGCTCTTGAGCTTAGCCCATGATCATCCCAGTGGCCATTCTGGGGTGAACAGAACCAAAGACCGGTTGGGGAAGTCCTTCCACTGGGAGGGAATGGGCAAGGACGTTGCTAATTATGTCCGGTCTTGTGAGGTGTGCCAACGAGTGGGAAAGCCCCAAGACCAGGTTAAAGCCCCTCTCCAGCCACTACCCATAATTGAGGTCCCATTTCAGCGAGTAGCTGTGGATATTCTGGGTCCTTTCCCAAAGAAGACACCCAGAGGAAAGCAGTACGTACTGACTTTCATGGATTTTGCTACCCGATGGCCGGAAGCTGTACCCTTAAGCAACACCAAGACTAAAAGTGTGTGCCAGGCATTAGCAGACATTTTTGCCAGGGTAGGTTGGCCCTCCGACATCCTTACAGATTCGGGAACTAATTTCCTGGCAGGGAACATGAAAACCCTGTGGGAAGCTCATGGGGTGAATCACTTGGTTGCCACCCCTCATCACCATCAAACCAATGGTCTGGTGGAGAGGTTTAATGGAACTTTGGGGGCCATGATACGTAAATTCATAAATGAACACTCCAATGATTGGGACCTAGTGTTGCAGCAGTTGCTTTTTGCCTACAGGGCTGTTCCACATCCCAGTTTAGGGTTTTCACCATTTGAACTTGTGTATGGCCGCGAGGTTAAAGGGCCATTACAGTTGGTGAAGCAGCAATGGGAGGGGTTTACGCCTTCTCCAGGAACTAACATTCTAGACTTTGTAAGCAACCTACAAAACACCCTCCGACACTCTTTAGCCCTTGCTAAAGAAAACCTAAGGAATGCTCAGGAAGAGCAAAAGGCCTGGTATGATAAACATTCCAGAGAACGGTCCTTCAAAGTAGGAGACCAAGTCATGGTCTTAAAGGCGCTCCAGGCCCATAAAATGGAAGCGTCGTGGGAAGGACCATTCACGGTCCAGGAGCGCCTAGGAGCTGTTAACTATCTCATAGCCTCCCCCACCTCCAACCTAAAGCCTAAGGTATACCATGTTAATTCTCTTAAGCCCTTTTATTCCAGAGGATTAAACGTTTGCCAGTTTACAGCCCAGGAAACAGATGACGCGGAGTGGCCTGCAGGTGTCTACTACGAAGGAACAAGGAATGGTGGCGTGGAAGAGGTGAACCTCTCCACGACCCTGGGACGTCTGCAGCGACAGCAGATCAAGGAGCTGTGCACAAGCTTTGCACCGATTTTCTCAGCCACTCCAGGACGGACCGAACGGGCATACCACTCCATTGACACAGGTAATGCTCACCCAATTAGAACCCCACCCTACCGGGAGTCACCTCATGCCCAAGCGGCTATACAAAGGGAGATCCAGGACATGCTACAGATGGGTATAATCCGCCCCTCTAACAGTGCATGGGCATCTCCAGTGGTTCTAGTTCCCAAACCAGATGGGGAAATACGCTTTTGCGTGGACTACCGTAAGCTAAATGCTGTAACTCGTCCTGACAACTATCCAATGCCACGCACAGATGAGCTATTGGAAAAATTGGGACATGCCCAATTCATCTCTACTTTAGACTTAACCAAAGGGTACTGGCAAGTACCACTAGATGAACCCGCTAAGGAAAGGTCCGCCTTCGTCACCCAGGCAGGGGTGTATGAATTCAATGTATTCCCTTTCGGGTTGCGAAATGCACCCGCCACCTTCCAAAGACTTGTAGATGGTCTCTTAGCGGGATTGGGAGAATCTGCAGTTGCCTACCTCGATGATGTGGCCATTTTTTCTGATTCATGGACAGAACACCTGGAGCACCTGGGAAAAGTCTTCGAGCGCATCCGACAGGCAGGACTAACTGTTAAGGCTAAAAAGTGTCAAATAGGCCAAAACAGAGTGACGTACCTGGGGCACCAGGTGGGTCAAGGAACTATAAATCCCCTACAGGCCAAAGTGGATGCTATCCAAAAGTGGCCGGTTCCAAAGTCAAAGAAACAGGTCCAATCCTTCTTAGGCTTGGCTGGATATTATAGGCGATTTGTACCACACTACAGCCAAATCGCCGCCCCGCTGACAGACCTAACCAGAAAGAAACAGCCAAATGCAGTTCAGTGGACTGATGAGTGTCAAAAGGCCTTTAACCAGCTTAAGGCAACACTCATGTCTGACCCTGTGCTAAGGGCCCCAGACTTTGACAAACCGTTCCTAGTAACCACAGATGCTTCCGAGAGAGGCGTGGGAGCAGTTTTAATGCAGGAAGGACCGGATCAAGAATTCCATCCTGTCGTGTTTCTCAGCAAAAAACTGTCTGAGAGGGAAAGTCACTGGTCAATCAGCGAAAAGGAATGCTACGCCATTGTGTACGCGCTGGAAAAGCTACGCCCATATGTTTGGGGACGGCGTTTCCAACTACAAACAGACCATGCTGCGCTACAGTGGCTTCATACCGCCAAGGGAAATAACAAAAAACTTCTTCGGTGGAGTTTAGCTCTCCAAGATTTTGATTTTGAAATACAACACATTTCGGGAGCTTCTAACAAAGTGGCTGATGCACTCTCCCGGGAAAGTTTCCCAGAGTTAACTGGTTAACAATTGTTCTTGGAATGAAACATTGTTAGTTTTTATATAATCAGTAGTATGTCTTATTAACTCTGTTTTCTCCTAAAACTCCAGGAAGAAATCACAGCCAGTGTGGAACCGAACGTCCAACACTATCTGTGATTTGGGGGGCGTGTCATAACTATGAAGGGAAGGGTAACAGCTCTCTGTGTACAGAGA
>NW_020711742.1:0-5713 GCF_002925995.2 Terrapene triunguis | reverse complement strand
CCCTACATTTGAACCCTAAAGTTCAAAGTGGGGATCCAGCCTTGACATGGTGGCATAGCGGTGGAGATCGTTTTAACCCAAAAGCCAGTAAGAGATTTTTTTTTCCTTCTAGCTGCTTGGAGAGCAGAGCTGAAGGTAGATGCATATCTTATCTCTCCTTGCCTGAAGGCAGAGGTGTTAAGTTTTTTTTAACGAGGTCCTTTGTTAAGAGAAGGGTTCAAAGGGAGCAAACTTTGACTAACTGGTAAAGGTAATTTACAGGCTGAAGTGTTTTTTTTTCTTTTTACATCCTCGGGAGTAGCTTGTTAGAAAGTCTCTGTTAACTCAGCAGCAGCCAGAGCTAAGTACACATCCCAGTCTCAGTCAACTGCAGAGGGTGTGACCCAGCACAAGAAAACAGGAAAATGACTGCCAAAGAACTAACTAACAAAATAGAACTGGCCAGACTAGAAGCAGAAGAAAACGAGAGAAAACATCAGAGACTACTTGAAATTAAAAAACTCGAGGCAGAGCAGCATGAAAGAGAAGAAAAAGCCAAACAGGAGGCCCATGAAAGAGAAGAAAAAGCCAAACAGGAGGCCCACAAGAGAGAGATGGAACTGGAAGCAGCAAGGACTAGGCAGAATGCAGCAGACCATCCTAACAACTCCTCTCCAGGTACCACTTCCCATCCCAGGAAATTCCCCACCTACAAGGCAGGCGATGATACTGAGGCCTTCTTAGAAAATTTTGAAAGGGCCTGCCTTGGATACAACATCCCTCTAACCCAGTACATGGTAGAGCTGAGACCGCAGCTCAGTGGACCCTTAGCAGAGGTGGCGGCTGAAATGCCTAAGGAACACATGAACAGTTATGAACTTTTTAAAAACAAGGCCAGAATCAGAATGGGGCTAACACCTGAGCATGCCCGTCGGCGGTTCAGAGCCCTAAGGTGGAAACCAGATGTGTCATTTACCCGGCATTCCTACCACATTCAAAAAAATTGGGATGCCTGGATATCAGGAGCAAATGTTAAATCTACGGAAGAGTTGCCCTTCCTATTGCAAATGGAGCAGTTTTTAGAGGGTGTTCCTGAGGAAATAGAAAGGTACATCCTAGATGGGAAGCCCAAAACTGTAACCGAGGCGGGGGAGATTGGAGCCAAATGGGTGGAGGTGACAGAAAAGAAAAAAGCTAGTAGCAGTTGGAGCGAATATCAGAAGGGGCAAGCCGAAACAAAACCTTACCACCGGGGACAACCCAAGGCCCCACCCACATCCCAAGGGAAACCCCAGACGCCTTCTCACCCCACCCCACCAGTCTCCACCAACCAACATCGCCCCGGTGATACCTTAGCAGGGCGATGTTTTAAATGTAATGAACTGGGGCATATAAAGGCTCACTGCCCCAAGAACCCCAACCGATTACAGTTCATTACACCCCAGTCACACCAAAGATCCCCAGACCCAGATGCCTCTCTCATACCCTCGGAGCGAAGGGAAACCTTGAGAGTGGGCGGTAAGAAGGTTATCGCTTGGAGGGATACTGGGGCACAAGTGTCAACTATCCACCAATCCCTAGTGGACCCCAAACTCATCAACCCGGAGGCTACAGTGACAATTCAACCCTTCGTGTCACAGTCTGTAACCTTGCCTACAGCCCAGTTGCATGTCCAGTACAAGGGCTGGGCAGGAATGTGGACTTTTGCAGTATATGACAATTATCCCATCCCCATGCTGCTGGGGGAAGACTTGGCCAACCATGTGAAGCTAGCCAAGAGGGTGGGAATAGTCACCCGCAGCCAGGCTAAGCAAGCTTTCACCCCCATCCCTGTTCCTGAGCCGTCCACCAGAGCCCCGTCGGTGTTACCGGAGACCCAAACACAGGTGGTGGAACCGGATCCCCTGCCAACGACTGCAACAGCCGTAGTGGATCCAATCCCAGAGACCCAGCCAAAGCCAGTCCCAGAACCGGAACTGGCAACGCAACCAGCACCAGAACCATTGCCAGCACTGAGTCCAGCGCTTGCAACCCCGTCTACAACTCCAATGCCAGAGGGCACCAGCGAGCCTGAACTGGCGGAAGCAGCAGATAACCCTACCCAAGAGGCTCAGCCAGAGCCTGAAATACCACATAGTGCACCAGAGGACAGCGGTTCACAGTCAATGGAAACAGCCCCAGCACCTGCATCGCTTCCAGAGGGACCAAGCCCCAGTCCACAGTCCAAGGAGGAACTGATGTCTCCAGCATCAAGGGAACAGTTCCAGGCCGAGCAGGAAGCAGATGACAGCCTCCAGAAAGCTTGGGCGGCGGCGCGGAGCACCCCACCGCCTCTCAGCTCTTCTAACCGATCCCGGTTTGTTGTAGAACAAGGACTTTTATACAAGGAGACTCTTTCTGGTGGGCACCAGGAAGACTGGCATCCTCAAAGACAGTTGGTGGTTCCCACTAAGTATCGGGTAAAGCTCTTGAGCTTAGCCCATGATCATCTCAGTGGCCATTCTGGGGTGAACAGAACCAAAGACCGGTTGGGGAAGTCCTTCCACTGGGAGGGAATGGGCAAGGACGTTGCTAATTATGTCCGGTCTTGTGAGGTGTGCCAACGAGTGGGAAAGCCCCAAGACCAGGTTAAAGCCCCTCTCCAGCCACTACCCATAATTGAGGTCCCATTTCAGCGAGTAGCCGTGGATATTCTGGGTCCTTTCCCAAAGAAGACACCCAGAGGAAAGCAGTACGTACTGACTTTCATGGATTTTGCTACCCGATGGCCGGAAGCTGTACCCTTAAGCAACACCAAGGCTAAAAGTGTGTGCCAGGCATTAGCAGACATTTTTGCCAGGGTAGGTTGGCCCTCCGACATCCTTACAGATTCGGGAACTAATTTCCTGGCAGGGAACATGAAAACCCTGTGGGAAGCTCATGGGGTGAATCACTTGGTTGCCACCCCTCATCACCATCAAACCAATGGTCTGGTGGAGAGGTTTAATGGAACTTTGGGGGCCATGATACGTAAATTCGTAAATGAACACTCCAATGATTGGGACCTAGTGTTGCAGCAGTTGCTTTTTGCCTACAGGGCTGTTCCACATCCCAGTTTAGGGTTTTCACCATTTGAACTTGTGTATGGCCGCGAGGTTAAGGGGCCATTACAGTTGGTGAAGCAGCAATGGGAGGGGTTTACGCCTTCTCCAGGAACTAACATTCTAGACTTTGTAAGCAACCTACAAAACACCCTCCGACACTCTTTAGCCCTTGCTAAAGAAAACCTAAAGGATGCTCAGGAAGAGCAAAAGGCCTGGTATGATAAACATTCCAGAGAACGGTCCTTCAAAGTAGGAGACCAAGTCATGGTCTTAAAGGCGCTCCAGGCCCATAAAATAGAAGCGTCGTGGGAAGGACCATTCACGGTCCAGGAGCGCCTAGGAGCTGTTAACTATCTCATAGCCTCCCCCACCTCCAACATAAAGCCTAAGGTATACCATGTTAATTCTCTTAAGCCCTTTTATTCCAGAGAATTAAACGTTTGCCAGTTTACAGCCCAGGAAACAGATGACGCGGAGTGGCCTGCAGGTGTCTACTACGAAGGAACAAGGAATGGTGGCGTGGAAGAGGTGAACCTCTCCACGACCCTGGGACGTCTGCAGCGACAGCAGATCAAGGAGCTGTGCACAAGCTTTGCACCGATTTTCTCAGCCACTCCAGGACGGACCGAACGGGCATACCACTCCATTGACACAGGTAATGCTCACCCAATTAGAACCCCATCCTACCGGGAGTCACCTCATGCCCAAGCTGCTATACAAAGGGAGATCCAGGACATGCTACAGATGGGTATAATCCGCCCCTCTAACAGTGCATGGGCATCTCCAGTGGTTCTAGTTCCCAAACCAGATGGGGAAATACGCTTTTGCGTGGACTACCGTAAGCTAAATGCTGTAACTCGTCCTGACAACTATCCAATGCCACGCACAGATGAGCTATTGGAAAAATTGGGACATGCCCAATTCATCTCTACTTTAGACTTAACCAAAGGGTACTGGCAAGTACCACTAGATGAACCCGCTAAGGAAAAGTCAGCCTTCGTCACCCAGGCAGGGGTGTACGAATTCAATGTACTCCCTTTCGGGTTGCGAAATGCACCCGCCACCTTCCAAAGACTTGTAGATGGTCTCCTAGCGGGATTGGGAGAATCTGCAGTTGCCTACCTCGATGATGTGGCCATTTTTTCTGATTCATGGACAGAGCACCTGGAGCACCTGGGAAAAGTCTTCGAGCGCATCCGACAGGCAGGACTAACTGTTAAGGCTAAAAAGTGTCAAATAGGCCAAAACAGAGTGACGTACCTGGGGCACCAGGTGGGTCAAGGAACTATAAATCCCCTACAGGCCAAAGTGGATGCTATCCAAAAGTGGCCGGTTCCAAAGTCAAAGAAACAGGTCCAATCCTTCTTAGGCTTGGCCGGATATTATAGGCGATTTGTACCACACTACAGCCAAATCGCCGCCCCGCTGACAGACCTAACCAGAAAGAAACAGCCAAATGCAGTTCAGTGGACTGATAAGTGTCAAAAGGCCTTTAACCAGCTTAAGGCAACACTCATGTCTGACCCTGTGCTAAGGGCCCCAGACTTTGACAAACCGTTCCTAGTAACCACAGATGCGTCCGAGCGAGGCGTGGGAGCAGTTTTAATGCAGGAAGGACCGGATCAAGAATTCCATCCTGTCGTGTTTCTCAGCAAAAAACTGTCTGAGAGGGAAAGCCACTGGTCAATCAGCGAAAAAGAATGCTACGCCATTGTGTACGCGCTGGAAAAGCTACGCCCATATGTTTGGGGACGGCGTTTCCAACTACAAACAGACCATGCTGCGCTACAGTGGCTTCATACCGCCAAGGGAAATAACAAAAAACTTCTTCGATGGAGTTTAGCTCTCCAAGATTTTGATTTTGAAATACAACACATTTCGGGAGCTTCTAACAAAGTGGCTGATGCACTCTCCCGGGAAAGTTTCCCAGAGTTAACTGGTTAACAATTGTTCTTGGAATGAAACATATTGTTAGTTTTTATATAATCAGTAGTATGTCTAAAGGTACATGTGTCTTATTAACTCTGTTTTCTCCTAGAACTCCAGGAAGAAATCACAGCCAGTGTGGAACCGAACGTCCAACACTATCTGTGATTTGGGGGGCGTGTCATAACTATAAAGGGAAGGGTAACAGCTCTCTGTGTACAGAGACTCCAAATCCTTTTACCTGTAAAGGGTTAAGAAGCTCGGGTAACCTGGCTGACACCTGACCCAAGGACCAATAAGGAGACAAGATACTTTCAAATCTTGGGGGGGGAAAGGCTTTTGTGTGTGCTCTTTGTTTTAACGGGTGGTTCGCTCTGGGGACTGAGAGGGACCAGACATCAATCCAGGTTCTCCCCATCTTTCTAAACAAGTCTCTCCTATTTCAAACTAGTAAGTAAAAAGACAGCAAGGCGTCTTAGATTTACTTTGTTTTCTCAACTTGTAAATGTACCTTTTTACCAGAGTGTTTGTCTTTGTTTTGCTGTACTTTGAACCTAAGACAGAGGGGGGTCCTCTGAGCTCTTTAAGTTTGATTACCCTGTAAAGTTATTCTCCATACTGATTTTACAGAGATGATTTTTACCTTTTTCTTTAATTAAAAGCCTTCTTTTTTAAGAACCAGATTGATTTCTCCTTGTTTTAAGATCCAAGGGGGTTTGGATCTG
>NW_020711741.1:1267-1396 GCF_002925995.2 Terrapene triunguis | reverse complement strand
CGACCCCCGACCCGGACTGTCCCCAGGCCAGCCAGAACCGACCCCCCGACCCGGACTGTCCCCAGGCCAGTCAGAACTGACTCCTCACCGGGATGTCCCCAGGCCAGCCAGAACTGACCCCTCACCGGG
>NW_020711741.1:0-1167 GCF_002925995.2 Terrapene triunguis | reverse complement strand
CAGGGCTTCTTCATCCAGCTCCGACAGCTGGAAACGCAGGGCCTGGGTTAATCCTCAGCAGCCCGATGTCCCCAGGCCAGCCAGAACCGACCCCCGACCCGGACTGTCCCCAGGCCAGCCAGAACCGACCCCTCACCGGGATGTCCCCAGGCCAGCCAGAACTGACCCCTCACCGGGATGTCCCCAGGCCAGCCAGAACCAAACTGAAACTGGGTTAGTCCAACCGGGATATCCCCAGGGCAGCCAGAACCGACCCGAAACTGGGTTAGTCCAAACACGATATCCCCAGGCCAGCCAGAACCAACCCAACCCCGGGCTAACCCAATACCGGGCTATCCCCTGGCCAGCCAGAACCGACCTGACACCGGGTTAGTGTGAGGGGGAGGGATAGCTCAGTGGTTTGAGCATTGGCCTGCTAAACCCAGGGTTGTGAGTTCAATCCTTGAGGGGCCCATTTAGGGAACTGAGGTTAAAAAAAACAAACAAAAAAAGACTGTCTGGGGATTTGTCCTGCTTTGAGCAGGGGGTTGGACTAGATGACCTCCTGAGGTCCCTTCCAACCCTGACATTCTATGATAGTCCAACCGGGATATCCCCAGGCCAGCCAGAACCAGATGAGCCCAATTCTCGTCCTACAATCAACGTCCCAGTGGCTGCTGATAGCACCTCCCCATGCCTGTGACGTGCCATCTGGAGCCTGTTGGACACAGTTTCGCTAAGAGCTGGTCTCTTCTTTCGTTCTCCTCCCTCTGTTCCATCCGCAGTCCTTGGTCCCCCACTTACTCCCCTGGTTCAATCTCCCCTCCCAGTCTGCTCCGCTCTCCCCTGTTCCACTCCATCCCTACCTCCGCCCACAGCTTCATCTCATTCCCAGTACGTCAGCCCCCAGTGACCTGCTCCTCAGTTCCCCTCTCTTCTGGTCACACTCCTACACCATGCCTGTCCCCGGGTCTACGAAAGCCTCCCAGAACAAGGGAGCTGAAGGAGGAGCTGGACAGGGTACATTAGCCGTCCAGGACCCGGGACAGGCCAGAGAGTGACCAGGTTAGAAGTTCTCAGGGCTCCAGGCCAGGGAGGCAGATGTAACAGCTGAGTCCATCACCTCCAGAAACCAGCTCGGAGCACGCTCAAAGCACGGGTCTGGGAATGGATGAGCAGCCCAGTGGC
>NW_020711740.1:0-4215 GCF_002925995.2 Terrapene triunguis | reverse complement strand
AGCACGCTCAAAGCACGGGTCTGGGAATGGATGAGCAGCCCAGTGGCGGGACTGCAGAGGGGCTACTCCTCACAAACACCACCGCTAACCTCAGGGCAAGTCTGTGTGTTCGCTGAAAGGCACAGAAAGAGAGACACCAGCAGAGACTTTCTTTACCAGAGTAGAAGGAGAGTTTGGGGAGCAAATCCAAACTGCTGCTGTGAGTTCAGGGCCCGAGAGGGGGACAGTGGGGTACCCAGCAGCACTGAGGGGCTGCTGGCAGGAAGCCCTGGGACAAATAGGGCTTTCCTCTCCAGCCTGCCCCCCTGGGAATAAACTGCACGTGTAGCTCTTGGAAGACACGCTCTGTGACATGAGTACCCTGCAGCAGCGGAAGGAACGCTGGGCCTAGCTGCTGTCTGATCTCCCCCAGTCCCCTCTCCCTTTACCTCCTGGTGCTGCCGGATGAGCTGGACGATCTCCTGCTGCTCGTGCGGGTCTAGCTTCTTCACGAAGAAGAGCAGCTCCCACCACTCGGCCCGGCTCAGGGCCTCCGAGTCCTCGCTCGGCCGCTCCGTCAGGTAGGGCAGGGAGTACAGCCCCCCAAGGGGCTTGCAGTAAAACGTCTGGGTCACTGCAGGGGGGCACAGCAAGGCAGAGACACAAACCCTGAGCGCCTCAGCAGGACAGTTACCCTGCTGCAGAGCCATCCGAGCCAGGAGGGGACAGCTGGCCTGGGCCAGTCAGGCAGCCAAGGACGTTTGGCCCCTCTAGGCTGGAAGCATGAGGTAGCGAACTCTCGTTCCGAGGGCAAGGTAGTAATCAAAAGGTAAGGGAGGTGTCATTTGATTCACAGAAGTCAGCAGAATCATCATTTCAAATAAAGAAATAAGATATATGGAGATATACCTATCTCATAGAACTGGAAGGGACCCCGAAAGGTCATTGAGTCCAGCCCCCTGCCTTCACTAGCAGGACCAAGTACTGATTTTTGCCCCAGATCCCTAAGTGGCCCCCTCAAGGATTGAACTCCCAACCCTGGGTTTAGCAGGCCAGTGCTCAAACCACTGAGCTATCCCTCTGCAGGGAGGAGGTGGGAAGGGGGACTCTGTGTCCCGCCAGCTCCCAGCTCCACGTCCTCTGGTTGGTGGGAATTTTGACAAGACAGTGTCATCAGAAATGGGTCTCGTTGGGGACCATTTGAAGCTCTTTCCCCCACAGACACAATGGTACCAAACATGGCAAACCTAGAGCAATTATGTAGATGTACAGTCTGAAGAAGTGGGTATTCACCCACGAAAGCTCATGCTCCAATAGGTCTGTTAGTCTATAAGGTGCCACAGGACTCTGTCGCTTTTTAGTCGAGAAAATGTTTCAAAATCATTTTTTGTTAATTAGACTTTATCACAGGAATGCACGGCTTACATACAAAAAAAAAAAAAAAAAAAGACATGGATCTCGGCTAATCCTAGAGAAATTAGCCTCGACACGTAGGACTGAAAACATTTCTTCCTCAAAGTCATCCCCGGTCTCTGCTAGACGTGTCACTGACACCGCACTCACACCTCCGGCCACGGCAGGCTGTTGGCCAAACACTGTAAGGTGGCGAACATGCAGTCTGTGAACGTGAGCATTTGTTTACCTAAGGGACTGATTCGGGAGCACACGTTATTTCACCCAGAACGGGTGTGATCAGTCCACCCTCTGAGATCCAGACATTCCCAATAAGGGAGGGTAGTTTTGAACGCATTCTGCTGTTCCAGAGCCTTTCCATTGCTTGATAACTGGCCCTCTTGATAGCAGGTACAAATGCACCCTGCGGCGGTGGCCGTTCTTCTCTGTTTGTTTGCGTCTTGGAAAACACCCACCGAAGTCGCTCAGCAAGTATTGTCCTGCTGGACTTTAAATGGTACACTCAGTGTTTACGACCTCATCAGTAACCGTCTCAGCCATTCCAAGCACCTTCAGAGCGACGCGAGAGTCTTCGCCAGCTGAATCAAATGCCTCCCTGGAAGATAATCTGGTCTTTGCAGCCAATCTTCCAGTAGCGTCACACTTCCCAGTCCTTCCTTCTCACTTCCCAGTCCCTTACTTTTATTCTCCTGTTCTTCTTTTATTCTATCACCTCTCCTCACCACCTACCCCAACTCTGGTTCATCCGCTAATTCAGCATCTCACTTCTTCTCCTTTCGTCCACCTTCTCCAACAGCTTTTTCCATCTGTCCCCTTCGGGCGGATTGCGCGTCCTCGCCCCAGCTCCCACTGGCCGTCTCTCTCCAGAGGCCAGCGTTCTGTGCTGCTGCATCACAGCTGCAGCTGGTGCTAGGACAGGGTCAGGGTTACTACATAAAGTGTCACCGAGAGTTCTGTTTAACCAGCTCCTCAAAGATGCAGCTACTCTTCGGTACTCTGTCTCCCCACTGATGCCTAAAAATGATCAAGACCAAATGAAAACCCAGGATTTTGAAATAAGTTGACCTGGGATTGTAATCAATTCCGTTATGTGAGGTATGGCACGTAACTAGGCGTATACTGTTCGCAGATGGATTCCAGGGATTGCTGGTTGGATGCTCACGTCTTAACCAGTCCCTTATTAAAACTTTCGGCATAACAAGCAGAGCTGCTAATAATACCACTGAGCTGCTCCTTTTCTGCCGAGGACGGCAAACTCCCCTGAAGCCCTCCTTCCGCTCCCAGTCATTTGGAATATTAACAAAGGAAATCCGACCTGCGTTCTGAGCACTGACGGATGACACAAAACTGCCAGTTCCGGGCCACACTAACTTTGCGAGGCGGCACGTCGACACGCCCGCGTTCAAGTGTAACTAAAAGCTGGTGATTTTTAAATGTTCTCGACTATACACTACACCATTATTCTAGGTTGGTCATGTTTGAGCCCACTGTGTTGGAGGGGAAGGGCTTTCGAGAGATCCCCAACTCGACCCACTTCCGATGACACCGTGTTATCAGAATTTCCACCGCCTGGAGGACCTGGAGCTGGGGGGCAGCGAGCCTCTCCCACCACCACACCACAGAGGGTGACATAATTGAAATGAGGATTCTGTCGATTTTTACAAAGCAAACGACATCTTCCTGGCCTTCCTACCGTTCACCTGCCCACAGAATTACCCCTGCGCCCAGACAGCTAGACAGGTTTGTCTCCCGGCAGCGGAGTGTGTGTGCGGCCCCCCTCCCAGCCGTATCTCCCTCTTCATTCGGGGTGCGGGAGGAAAGGAGCGGTGCGCACTCCCTGGGCAGAGAGGGAAGGAAGACTTGCTGGGAGGGGATCCCACTGAAATGGGGGATGGGTGCAGAACCTTAATTCCCTTCCTCATGT
Organism: Terrapene triunguis; assembly: GCF_002925995.2. Classification (NCBI taxonomy): domain Eukaryota; kingdom Metazoa; phylum Chordata; order Testudines; family Emydidae; genus Terrapene; species Terrapene triunguis. Next base: position 899 of record NW_020711740.1, on the reverse strand, counting down.
GACCTGCTCCCCAAACAGGACTCTCTCAGGCTGCCAGCACAAATGCATGTCTCCAGAGAGGTGTCCACACGGCCCCAGCACCGGGCACCTCCCCAGGGTTTTGGGGTGTCATCACTGCACCCTGTGGGGCAAGGGAGTGCCCCTCTCTCTAGACGTGGGAACAGGAGCACAGAAGACACGCACTTGCCCAAGGTCACTCACCAGGCCTGTGGCAGGGTCAGATGGCCCGAGCTCCCCCCTTCCCAGGAATAGCTTGAGGTTCAGGTGAGGCCAGGCCCTGCCAGCCCCAGCCCAGCCTGTGCAGAGCAGGGGCAGAGCCCAGCAGGCCCCGCCATCACACAGCAGCAAGCACTCACCAGTGGTCAGTTTCAGGTTCTCCGTCAGGCTGGACACCTTTTCCTGGGCCTCCCGCTCCGCCTGGCCCGACGAACTGACAATCTCCACCATGTGCCAGTGCACCCAGTAGGTGCGGCCCAGCGCCTGCCAATAAACCTGGGGGGAGCCCCACAAACTGGTTACTGAGGGCAGCTTGCCCACAACCCAGGAGGAGCAGCCTGGCCCACAGAACCCCTCAAGCCAGCAGGGAAGCCCAAGGCCTCCGCCAGCCCCAGCGGCGCTCTCCAAACCCACACAGGGACAGGACGCAGCCAGGCACCAGGGAGCTTCAGGCCGAGAGGCTCCCCCAGGCACCGGGCAGGTGCCCGGCAGCCCTGGCCCAGCCCCCCCGCTGCCAGCAGGCGTACCTGGACGGGCGGCGTGCCGTCGTTGCTCTGGCGGAACTCGCCCTCGTCCCCAGCGCTGACCTGCTCGTAGTCCTCCAGCATGCGCACCCGCATGCCCCGCACCAAGTTCCCCTGCACGTACTCCACGTAGCTGCTGCGGCTCGGGAAGGCAGAGCG